>NW_027437000.1:0-51285 GCF_047716275.1 Strix uralensis
CTCTCTCTTCCTCCTCTCTCTTCCACCTCTCTCCTCCTACTCTCTCCTCTTCTCTCTCTTACTCCTCTCTCTTCCTCCTCTCTCCTCTTCCTCTCTGTTCCTCCTCCCTTTTCCTCCTCTCTGTTCCTCCTCTCTCCTCTCTCTTTCTACTCTCTCTTCGTCCACTCTCCTCTTCCTCTCTCTTCCTCCTCTCTCATTTCCGCTCTCTTCCTCCTCTCTCCTCTTCCTCTCTATTCCTCCTCCCTTTTCCTCCTCTGTCTTCCTCCTCTCTCCTCTTCCTCTCTCTTCCTTCTCTGTCTTCCCCTCTCTCTCCTCCTCTCTCCTCTACCTCTCTCTTCCTCTTCCATCTTCCTCCTCTCTACTCATCGTCTCTGTTCCTCCTCCCTTTTCCTGCTCTCTCTTTCTCCTCTCTCCTCTCCCTCTATCTTCCTCCTCTCTCCTTTACCTCTCTCTTCCTCCTCTCTCTTCCTCACTCTCCTCTTCCTATCTTTCCTCCTCTCTTATCCTCCTATTTTCCTCTCTCTTCCTCCTGTCTCTTCCTCCTCTCTCTTCCTCCTCTCTCTTCCTCCTCTCTCCTCGTTCTCTCTCATCTTCCTATCTCTTCCTCCTCTATCTTCCTCCTCTCTCCTCTTCCTCTCTGTTCATCCTCCCTTTCCTCCTCTCTCTTCCTCCTCTCTCCTCTTCCTCTCTCTTCCTTCTCTCTCTTCCTCCTCTCTCTTCCTCCTCTCTCCTCTTCCTCTCTGTTCCTCCTCCCTTTCCTCCTCTCTGTTCCTCCTCTCTCCTCTCTCTTCTCCTCTCTCTTCCTCCACTCTCCTCTTCTCTCTCTTCCTCCTCTCTCATTTTCCTCTCTCTTCCTCCTCTCTCCTCTTCCTCTCTGTTCCTCCTCCCTTTCCTCCTCTGTCTTCCTCCTCTCTCCTCTTCCTCTCTCTTCCTTCTCTGTCTTCCTCCTCTCTCTTCTCCTCTCTCTTCCTCCTCTCTCCTCTTCCTCTCTGTTCCTCCTCCCTTTCCTCTCTCTCTTTCTCCTCTCTCCTCTCCCTCTCTCTTCCTCCACTCTCCTCTCTCTCTCTTCCTCCTCTCTCCCTCCTCTCTCTTCCTTCTCTCTCTTCCTCCTCTCTCCTCCTCCTCTCTCCTTTCCTCTCTCTTCTCCTCTCTCTTCTCCTCTCTCTTCCTCCTCTCTCCTCTTCCTCTCTTTTCCTCCTCCCTTTTCCTCCTTTCTCTTCCTTCTCTCTCCTCTTCCTCTCTCTTCCTTCTCTTTCTTCCTCCTCTCTCTTCCTCCTCTCTCTTCCTCCTCTCTCCTCTTCCTCTCTCTTCCTTCTCTCTCTTCCTCCTCTCTCTTCCTCCACTCTCTTCCACCTCTTCCTCCTTCTCTCTCTCTTCCTCTCTCTTCCTCCTCTCTCTTCTCCACTCTCCTCTTCCTCTCTCTTCCTCCTCTCTCTTCCTCCTCTCTTCCTCCTCCTCTCTCCTTACCTCTCTCTTCCTCCTCTCTCTTCTCCTCTCTCCTCTTCCTCTCTCTTCCTTCTCTCTCTTCCTCTCTCTCTTCCTCCTCTCTCTTACTCCTCTCTTTTCCTCCTCTGTAATTTTCCTCTCTCTTCTTCCTCTCCTTTCCTCCACCTCTTCTCCTCTCTCCTTTTCCTCTCTCTTCCTCCTCTCTCATTTCCTCTCTTCTACTCTCTCTTCCTCCTCTCTCTTCCTCAACTCTCCTCGTCCTCTCTCTTCTCCTCTCTTCCTCCTCTCTTTCCTCATCTCTCTGACTCCTCTGTCCTATTCCTCTCTGTTCCTCCTCTCTCCTCCTCCTCTCTTCTTTTCCTCTTTCTTCCTCCTTTCTCCTCTTCCTCTCTCTTCCACTCTCTCCTCCTCCATTCTCCTCTTCCTCACTCTTCTTCCTCTCTCTTCCTCCTCTCTCTTCCTCCTCTCTCTTCCTCCTCTCTCTTCCTCCTCTCTTTTCCTCCACCTCTTCCTCCTCTCTCCTTTTCCTCTCTCTTCCTCCTCTCTCATTTTCCTCTCTTCCTCCTCTCTCTTCCTACTCTCTCCTCTTCCTCTCTCTTTCTCCTCTCTCTTCCTTCTCTCTCCTCTACCTCTCTGTTCCTCCTCCCTTTTCCTCCTCTCTCTTCCTTCTATCTCGTCTTCCTCTCTCTTCCTTCTCTCTCTTCCTCCTCTCTCCTCCTCTCTCCTCTTCCTCTCTGTTCCTCCTCCCTTTTCCTCCTTTCTGTTCCTCCTCTCTCCTCTCTCTTCCTCCTCTCTCTTCCTCCACTCTCTTCTTCCTCTCTCTTCCTCCTCTCTCATTTTCCTCTCTCTTCCTCCTCTGTCGTCTTCCTCTCTGTTCCTCCTCCCTTTTCCTCCTCTGTCTTCCTCCTCTATCCTCTTCCTCTCTCTTCCTTCTCTCTCCTCCTCCTCTCTCTCCTCCTCTCTCTTCCTCCTCTCCTCCTTCTCTCTCCTCTTCCTCTCTCTTCCTCATCTCTCTTCCTCATCTCTCCTCTTCCTCTCTGTTCCTCCTCCCTTTTCCTCCTCTCTCTTTCTCCTCTCTCCTCTCCCTCTCTCTTCCTACTCTCTTCCTCCACTCTCCTCTTCCTCTATCTTCCTCCTCTCTCTTCCTACTCTCTCTTCCTCCTCTCTCCTCCTCCTCTCTCATTTACCTCTCTCTTCCTCCCCTCTCTTCCTCCTCTCTCTTCCTCCTCTGTCCTCGTCCTCTCTGTTCCTCCTCCCTTTTCCTCCTCTCTCTTCCTCCTATCTCCTCTTCCTCTCTCTTCCTTCTCTCTCTTCGTCCTCTCTCTTCCTCCTCTCTCTTCCTCCTCTCTTTCCTCCTCTGTAATTTTCCTCTCTCTTCCTCTTCTCTCTTCCTCCACGCTCTTCCTCCACTCTCCTCTCCTCTCTCTTCCTCCTCTCTCTTACTCCTCATTCTTCCTCCTCTCTCTTCCTCCTCTCTTCTCCTCTCTTCCTCCTCTCTCTTCCTCCTCTCTCCTCCTCCTCTCCTTTACCTCTCTCTTCCTCCTCTCTCTTCCTCCTCTCTCTTCCTCCTCTGTCTCATCCTCTCTGTTCCTCCTCCTTTTCCTCCTCTCTCTTCCTCCTCTCTCCTCTTCCTCTCTCTTCCTTCTCTCTCTTCCTCCTCTCTCTTCCTCCTCTCTCTTCCTCCTCTCTCCTCCTTCTCTCTCCTCTTCCTCTCTCTTCCTCCTCTCTCCTCCTCCTCTCTCCTTTACCTCTATCTTCCTCCTCTCTCTTCCTCTCTCTATTCCTCCTCTGTCCTCGTCCTCTCTGTCCTCCTCCCTTTTACGCATCTCTCTTCTCCTCTCTCCTCTTCCTCACTCTTCCTTCTCTCTCTTCCTCCTCTCTCTTCCTCCTCTCTTTTCCTCCTATTTTTCCTTTCTCTTCCTCCTCTCTCTTCCTCCTGTCTCTTCCTCCACTCTCCTCTTCCTCTCTCTTCCTCCTCTCTCTTCCTCCTCTCTTTTCCTCCTATTTTTCCTCTCTCTAACTCCTCTATCTTCCTCCACTCTCCTCTTCCACTCTCTTCCGCCTCTCTCTTCCTCTCTCTCTTCCTCCTCTCTTCTCCTCTCTTCCTCCTCTCTTTTCCTACTCCACTTCCTCCTCTCTCCTTTTCCTCTCTCTTCCTCCTCTCTCATTTTCCTCTCTCTTCCTCCTCTCTCCTCTTCCTCTCTCTTTCTCCTCTCTCTTCCTCCTCTCTCTCCTCCTCTCTCCTTTTCCTCTCTCTTCCTCCTCTCTCTTCCTCCTCTCTCTTCCTCCTCTCTCCTCTTCCTCTCTTTTCCTCCTCCCTTTTCCTCCTTTCTCTTCCTTCTCTCTCCTCTTCCTCTCTCTTCCTTCTCTTTCTTCCTCCTCTCTCTTCCTCCTCTCTCTTCCTCCTCTCTCCTCTTCCTCTCTCTTCCTTCTCTCTCTTCCTCCTCTCTCTTCCTCCACTCTCTTCCACCTCTCTCCTCCTTCTCTCTCCTCTTCCTCTCTCTTCCTCCTCTCTCTTCCTCCTCTCTCCTCTTCCTCTCTGTTCCTCCTCCCTTTTCCTCCTCTCTGTTCCTCCTCTCTCCTCTCTCTTTCTCCTCTCTCTTCCTCCACTCTCCTCTTCCTCTCTCTTCCTCCTCTCTCATTTTCCTCTCTCTTCCTCCTCTCTCCTCTTCCTCTCTGTTCCTCCTCCCTTTTCCTCCTCTGTCTTCCTCCTCTCTCCTCTTCCTCTCTCTTCCTTCTCTGTCTTCCTCCTCTCTCTTCCTCCTCTCTCTTCCTCCTCTCTCTTCCTCCTCTCTCCTCTTCCTCTCTGTTCCTCCTCCCTTTTCCTCCTCTCTCTTTCTCCTCTCTCCTCTCCCTGTCTCTTCCTCCACTCTCTCTTCCTCTCTCTCCTCCTCTGTCTCCCTCCTCTCTCTTCCTTCTCTCTCTTCCTCCTCTCTCCTCCTCCTCTCTCCTTTAACTCTCTCTTCCTCCTCTCTCTTCCTCCACTCTCCTCTTCCTATCTTTTCCTCCTCTATTATCCTACTATTTTTCCTCTCTCTTCCTCCTCTCTCTTCCTCCTCTCTCTTCCTCCTCTCTTCTCGTCCTCTCTCATCTTCCTATCTCTTCATCCTCTCTCTTCCTCCTCTCTCCACTTCCTCTGTGTTCCTCATCCCTTTTCCTCCTCTCTGTTCCTCCTCTCTCCTCTCTCTTCCTCCTCTCTCTTCCTCCACTCTCCTCTTCCTCTCTCTTCCTCCCCCCTAATTTTCCTCTCTCTTCCTCCTCTCTCCTCTTTCTCTCTGTTCCTCCTCCGTTTTCCTCCTCTCTCTTCCTCCTCTCTCCTCTTCCTCTCTCTTCCTTCACTCTCTTCCTCCTCCCTCTTCCTCCTCTCTCTTCCTCCTCTCTCCTCCTTCTCTCTCCTCTTCCTCTCTCTTCCTCCTCTCTCTTCCTCCTCTATCCTCTTCCTCTCTGTTCCTCCTCCCTTTTCCTCCTCTCTCTTTCTCCTCTCTCCTCTACCTCACTCTTCCTCCTCTCTCTTCCTCCACTCTCCTCTTCCTCTCTCTTCCTCCTCTCTCTTCCTCCTCTCTCCTCCTCCTCTCTCCTTACCTCTCTCTTCCTCCTCTCTCCTCCTTCTCTCTCCTCTTCCTCTCTCTTCCTCCTCTCTCTCCTCCTCTATCCTCTTCCTCTCTGTTCCTCCTCCCTTTTCCTCCTCTCTCTTTCTCCTCTCTCCTCTACCTCACTCTTCCTCCTCTCTCTTCCTCCACTCTCCTCTTCCTCTCTCTTCCTCCTCTCTCTTCCTCCTCTCTCCTCCTCCTCTCTCCTTTACCTCTCTCTTCCTCCTCTCTCCTCCTTCTCTCTCCTCTTCCTCTCTCTTCCTCCTCTCTCCTCCTCCTCTCTCCTTTACCTCTATTTTCCTCCTCTCTCTTCCTCCTCTCTATTCTTCCTCTGTCCTCGTCCTCTCTGTTCCTCCTCCCTTTTCCTCCTCTCTCTTCCTCCTCTCTCCTCTTCCTCTCTCTTCCTTCTCTCTCTACCTGCTCTCTCTTCCTCCTCTCTCTTCCTCCTCTCTACTCTTCCTCTCTCTTCCTCCTCTCTCTTCCTCCTCTCTCCTCTTCCTCTCTGTTCCTCCTCCCTTTTCCTGCTCTCTCTTTCTCCTCTCTCCTCTCCCTCTATCTTCCTCCTCTCTCTTCCTCCACTCTCTTCCTCCTCTCTCCTCATCCTCTCTCTTCCTTCTCTCTCTTCCTCCTCTCTCTTCACCTCTCTCCTCCTACTCTCTCCTCTTCCTCTCTCTTCCCTCCTCTCTCTTCCTCCTCTCTCCTCTTCCTCTCTGTTCCTCCTCCCTTTTCCTCCTCTCTGTTCCTCCTCTCTCCTCTCTCTTTCTACTCTCTCTTCGTCCACTCTCCTCTTCCTCTCTCTTCCTCCTCTCTCATTTTCCGCTCTCTTCCTCCTCTCTCCTCTTCCTCTCTATTCCTCCTCCCTTTTCCTCCTCTGTCTTCCTCCTCTCTCCTCTTCCTCTCTCTTCCTTCTCTGTCTTCCCCTCTCTCTTCCTCCTCTCTCTTCCTCCTCTCTCCTCTACCTCTCTCTTCCTCTTCCATCTTCCTCCTCTCTACTCTTCGTCTCTGTTCCTCCTCCCTTTTCCTGCTCTCTCTTTCTCCTCTCTCCTCTCCCTCTATCTTCCTCCTCTCTCCTTTACCTCTCTCTTCCTCCTCTCTCTTCCTCCACTCTCCTCTTCCTATCTTTTCCTCCTCTCTTATCCTCCTATTTTTCCTCTCTCTTCCTCCTGTCTCTTCCTCCTCTCTCTTCCTCCTCTCTCTTCCTCCTCTCTCCTCGTTCTCTCTCATCTTCCTATCTCTTCCTCCTCTATCTTCCTCCTCTCTCCTCTTCCTCTCTGTTCATCCTCCCTTTTCCTCCTCTCTCTTCCTCCTCTCTCCTCTTCCTCTCTCTTCCTTCTCTCTCTTCCTCCTCTCTCTTCCTCTTCTGTCTTCCACCTCTCTCCTCCTTCTCTCTCCTCTTCATCTCTCTTCCTCCTCTCTCTTCCTCCTCTCTCCACTTCCTCTCTGTTCCTCATCCCTTTACCTCCTCTCTGTTGCTCCTCTCTCCTCTCTCTTCCTCCTCCCTCTTCCTCCACTCTCCTCTTCCTCTCTCTTCCTCCTCCCTAATTTTCCTCTCTCTTCCTCCTCTCTCCTCTTTCTCTCTGTTCCTCCTCCCTTTTCCTCCTCTCCCTTCCTCCTCTCTCCTCTTCCTCTCTCTTCCTTCTCTCTCTTCCTCCTCTCTCTTCCTCCTCTCTCCTCCTCCTCTCTCCTCTTCCTCTCTCTTCCTCCTCTCTCTTCCTCCTCTCTCTTCCTCCTCTCTCTTCCTCCTCTGTCCTCATCCTCTCTGTTCCTCCTCCCTTTTCCTCCTCTCTCTTCCTCCTCTCTCCTCTTCCTCTCTCTTCCTTCTCTCTCTTCCTCCTCTCTCTTCCTCCTCTCTCTTACTCCTCTCTTTTCCTCCTCTGTAATTTTCCTCTCTCTTCCTCCTCTCTCTTCCTCCTCTCTTTTCCTCCTATTTTTCCTCTCTCTCTCCTCTCTCTCTTCCTCCTCTGTCTTCCTCCACTCTCCTCTTCCTCTCTCTTCCTCCTCTCTCTTCCTCCTCTCTCTTCCTCCTCTCTTTTCCTCCTATTTTTCCTCTCTCTAACTCCTCTCTCTTCCTCCACTCACCTCTTCCTGTCTCTTCCGCCTCTCTCTTCCTCCTCTCTCTCCTCCTCTCTTCCTCCTCTCTTCCTCCTCTCTTTTCCTACACCACTTCCTCCTCTCTCCTTTTCCTCCTGTCTCTTCCTCCTCTCTCCTCTTCCTCTGTCTTCCTTCTCTCTCATCCTCCTCTCTCTTCCTCCTCTCTCTCTTCCTCTCTCTTCCTCCTCCCTAATTTTCCTCTCTCTTCCTCCTCTCTCCTCTTTCTCTCTATTCCTCCTCCCTTTTCCTCCTCTCTCTTCCTCCTCTCTCCTCTTCCTCTCTCTTCCTTCTCTCTCTTCCTCCCTCTCTTCCTCCTCTCTCTTCCTCCTCTCTCCTCCTTCTCTCTCCTCTTCCTCTCTCTTCCTCCTCTCTCCTCCTCCTCTCTCCTTTACCTCTATCTTCCTCCTCTCTCTTCCTCCTCTCTATTCCTCCTCTGTCCTCGTCCTCTCTGTTCCTCCTCCCTTTACGCATCTCTCTTCCTCCTCTCTCCTCTTCCTCACTCTTCCTTCTCTCTCTTCCTCCTCTCTCTTCCTCCTCTCTTTTCCTCCTATTTTTCCTTTCTCTTCCTCCTCTCTCTTCCTCCTGTCTCTTCCTCACTCTCCTCTTCCTCTCTCTTCCTCCTCTCTCTTCCTCCTCTCTCTTCCTCCTCTCTTTTCCTCCTATTTTTCCTCTCTCTAACTCCTCTATCTTCCTCCACTCTCCTCTTCCACTCTCTTCCGCCTCTCTCTCCTCCTCTCTCTTCCTCCTCTCTTCCTCCTCTCTTCCTCCTCTCTTTTCCTACTCCACTTCCTCCTCTCTCCTTTTCCTCTCTCTTCCTCCTCTCTCATTTTCCTCTCTCTTCCTCCTCTCTCCTCTTCCTCTCTCTTTCTCCTCTCTCTTCCTCCTCTCACCTCCTCCTCTCTCCTTTTCCTCTCTCTTCCTCCTCTCTCTTCCTCCTCTCTCTTCCTCCTCTCTCCTCTTCCTCTCTTTTCCTCCTCCCTTTTCCTCCTTTCTCTCCTTCTCTCTCCTCTTCCTCTCTCTTCCTTCTCTTCTTCCTCCTCTCTCTTCCTCCTCTCTCTTCCTCCTCTCTCCTCTTCCTCTCTCTTCCTTCTCTCTCTTCCTCCTCTCTCTTCCTCCACTCTCTTCCACCTCTCTCCTCCTTCTCTCTCCTCTTCCTCTCTCTTCCTCCTCTCTCTTCCTCCTCTCTCCCTCTTCCTCTCTGTTCCTCCTCCCTTTTCCTCCTCTCTGTTCCTCCTCTCTCCTCTCTCTTTCTCCTCTCTCTTCCTCCACTCTCCTCTTCCTCTCTCTTCCTCCTCTCTCATTTTCCTCTCTCTTCCTCCTCTCTCCTCTTCCTCTCTGTTCCTCCTCCCTTTTCCTCCTCTGTCTTCCTCCTCTCTCCTCTTCCTCTCTCTTCCTTCTCTGTCTTCCTCCTCTCTCTTCCTCCTCTCTCTTCCTCCTCTCTCCTCTTCCTCTCTGTTCCTCCTCCCTTTCCTCCTCTCTCTTCTCCTCTCTCCTCTCCCTCTCTCTTCCTCCACTCTCCTCTTCCTCTCTCTTCCTCCTCTCTCTCCCTCCTCTCTCTTCCTTCTCTCTCTTCCTCCTCTCTCCTCCTCCTCTCTCCTTTAACTCTCTCTTCCTCCTCTCTCTTCCTCCACTCTCCTCTTCCTATCTTTTCCTCCTCTCTTATCCTACTATTTTTCCTCTCTCTTCTCCTCTCTCTTCCTCCTCTCTCTTCCTCCTCTCTTCTCGTCCTCTCTCATCTTCCTATCTCTTCATCCTCTCTCTTCCTCCTCTCTCCACTTCCTCTCTGTTCCTCATCCCTTTTCCTCCTCTCTGTTCCTCCTCTCTCCTCTCTCTTCCTCCTCTCTCTTCCTCCACTCTCCTCTTCCTCTCTCTTCCTCCCCCCTAATTTTCCTCTCTCTTCCTCCTCTCTCCTCTTTCTCTCTGTTCCTCCTCCGTTTTCCCTCCTCTCTCTTCCTCCTCTCTCCTCTTCCTCTCTCTTCCTTCACTCTCTTCCTCCTCTCTCTTCCTCCTCTCTCTTCCTCCTCTCTCCTCCTTCTCTCTCCTCTTCCTCTCTCTTCCTCCTCTCTCTTCCTCCTCTATCCTCTTCCTCTCTGTTCCTCCTCCCTTTTCCTCCTCTCTCTTTCTCCTCTCTCCTCTACCTCACTCTTCCTCCTCTCTCTTCCTCCACTCTCCTCTTCCTCTCTCTTCCTCCTCTCTCTTCCTCCTCTCTCCTCCTCCTCTCTCCTTACCTCTCTCTTCCTCCTCTCTCTTCCTCCTCTCTCCTCTTCCTCTCTCTCCTTCTCTCTCTTCCTCCTCTCTCTTCCTCCTCTCTCTTACTCCTCTCTTTCCTCCTCTGTAATTTCCTCTCTCTTCTTCCTCTCCTTTCCTCCACCTCTTCCTCCTCTCTCCTTTTCCTCTCTCTTCCTCCTCTCTCATTTTCCTCTCTTCCTACTCTCTCTTCCTCCTCTCTCTTCTCAACTCTCCTCGTCCTCTCTCTTTCTCCTCTCTCTCCTCCACTCTCCTCTTCCTCTCTCTTCCTCCTCTCTCCTTTTACTCTCTCTTCCTCCTCTCTCCACTTCCTCTCATCCTCCTCTCTTCCTACTCTCTCCTCTTCCTCTCTCTTCCTCCTCTCTCTTCCTTCTCTCTCCTCTTCCTCTCTGTTCCTCCTCCCTTTTCCTCCTCTGTCTTCCTCCTCACTCCTCTTCCTCTCCCTTCCTTCACTCTCTTCCTCCTCTCTCTTCCTCCTCTCTCTTCCTCTTGTCTCCTCCTTCTCTCTCCTCTTCCTCTCTCTCCTCCTCTCTCTTCCTCCTCTCTCCTCTCCTCTCTGTTCCTCCTCCCTTTTCCTCCTCTCTCTTTCTCCTCTCTCCTCCTCCTCTCTCCTTTACCTCTCTCTTCCTCCTCTCTCTTCCTCCACTCTCCTCTTCCTCTCTCTTCCTCCTCTCTCTTCCTCCTCTCTCCTCCTCCTCTCTCCTTTACCTCTCTCTTCCTCCTCTCTCTTCCTCCACTCTCCTCTTCCTATCTTTTCCTCCTCTCTTATCCTCCTATTTTTCCTCTCTCTTCCTCCTCTCTCTTCCTCCTCTCTCTTCCTCCTCTCTCTTCCTCCTCTCTCCTCGTCCTCTCTCATCTTCCTATCACTTCCTCCTCTCTCTTCCTCCTCTCTCCTCTTCCTCTCTATTCCTTCTCTCTCTTCCTCCTCTCTCTTCCACCTCTCTCCTCCTTCTCTCTCCTCTTCATCTCTCTTCCTCCTCTCTCTTCCTCCTCTCTCCACTTCCTCTCTGTTCCTCATCCCTTTTTCTCCTCTCTGTTCCTCCTCTCTCCTCTCTCTTCCTCCTCTCTCTTCCTCCACTCTCCTCTTCCTCTCTCTTCCTCCTCCCTAATTTTCCTCTCTCTTCCTCCTCTCTCCTCTTTCTCTCTGTTCCTCCTCCCTTTTCCTCCTCTCTCTTCCTCCTCTCTCCTCTTCCTCTCTCTTCCTTCTCTCTCTTCCTCCTCTCTCTTCTCCTCTCTCTTCCTCCTCTCTCCTCCTTCTCTCTCCTCTTCCTCTCTCTTCCTCCTCTCCTCCTCCTCTCTCCTTTACCTCTATCTTCCTCCTCTCTCTTCCTCCTCTCTATTCTTCCTCTGTCCTCGTCCTCTCTGTTCCTCCTCCCTTTTCCTCCTCTCTCTTCCTCCTCTCTCCTCTTCCTCTCTCTTCCTTCTCTCTCTACCTGCTCTCTCTTCCTCCTCTCTCTTCCTCCTCTCTCCTCCTTTTCTCTACTCTTCCTCTCTCTTCCTCCTCTCTCTTCCTCCTCTCTCCTCTTCCTCTCTGTTCCTCCTCCCTTTTCCTGCTCTCTCTTTCTCCTCTCTCCTCTCCCTCTATCTTCCTCCTCTCTCTTCCTCCACTCTCCATTTCCTCTCTCTTCCTCCTCTCTCTTCCTCCTCTCTCTTCCTCCTCTCTCTTCCTCCTCTCTCCTCATCCTCTCTCTTCCTTCTCTCTCTTCCTCCTCTCTCTTCCTCCTCTCTCTTCCACCTCTCTCCTCCTACTCTCTCCTCTTCCTCTCTCTTCCTCCTCTCTCTTCCTCCTCTCTCCTCTTCCTCTCTGTTCCTCCTCCCTTTTCCTCCTCTCTGTTCCTCCTCTCTCCTCTCTCTTTCTACTCTCTCTTCGTCCACTCTCCTCTTCCTCTCTCTTCCTCCTCTCTCATTTTCCGCTCTCTTCCTCCCTCTCTCCTCTTCCTCTCTATTCCTCCTCCCTTTTCCTCCTCTGTCTTCCTCCTCTCTCCTCTTCCTCTCTCTCCCTTCTCTGTCTTCCCCTCTCTCTTCCTCCTCTCTCTTCCTCCTCTCTCCTCTACCGTCTCTCTTCCTCTTCCATCTTCCTCCTCTCTACTCTTCGTCTCTGTTCCTCCTCCCTTTTCCTGCTCTCTCTTTCTCCTCTCTCCTCTCCCTCTATCTTCCTCCTCTCTCCTTTACCTCTCTCTTCCTCCTCTCTCTTCCTCCACTCTCCTCTTCCTATCTTTTCCTCCTCTCTTATCCTCCTATTTTTCCTCTCTCTTCCTCCTGTCTCTTCCTCCTCTCTCTTCCTCCTCTCTCTTCCTCCTCTCTCCTCGTTTTCTCTCATCTTCCTATCTCTTCCTCCTCTATCTTCCTCCTCTCTCCTCTTCCTCTCTGTTCATCCTCCCTTTTCCTCCTCTCTCTTCCTCCTCTCTCCTCTTCCTCTCTCTTCCTTCTCTCTCTTCCTCCTCTCTCTTCCTCTTCTGTCTTCCACCTCTCTCCTCCTTCTCTCTCCTCTTCATCTCTCTTCCTCCTCTCTCTTCCTCCTCTCTCCACTTCCTCTCTGTTCCTCATCCCTTTACCTCCTCTCTGTTCCTCCTCTCTCCTCTCTCTTCCTCCTCCCTCTTCCTCTCTCTTCCTCCTCCCTAATTTTCCTCTCTCTTCCTCCTCTCTCCTCTTTCTCTCTGTTCCTCCTCCCTTTTCCTCCTCTCCCTTCCTCCTCTCTCCTCTTCCTCTCTTCCTTCTCTCTCTTCCTCCTCTCTCTTCCTCCTCTCTCTTCCTCCTCTCTCCTCCTTCTCTCTCCTCTTCCTCTCTCTTCCTCCTCTCTCTTCCTCCTCTCTCCTCTTCCTCTCTGTTCCTCCTCCCTTTTCCTCCTCTCTCTTTCTCCTCTCTCCTCTACCTCACTCTTCCTCCTCTCTCTTCCTCCACTCTCCTCTTCCTCTCTCTTCGTCCTCTCTCTTCCTCCTCTCTCCTCCTCCTCTCTCCTTTACCTCTCTCTTCCTCCTCCCTTTTCCTCCTATCTCTTCCTCCTCTCTCCTCTTCCTCTCTCTTCCTTCTCTCTCTTCCTCCTCTCTCTTCCTCCTCTCTCTTCCTCCTCTCTCCTCCTTCTCTCTACTCTTCCTCTCTCTTCCTCCTCTCTCTTCCTCCTCTCTCCTCTTCCTCTCTGTTCCTCCTCCCTTTTCCTGCTCTCTCTTTCTCCTCTCTCCTCTCCCTATATCTTCCTCTTCTCTCTTCCTCCACACTCCAGTTCCTCTCTCTTCCTCCTCTCTCTTCCTCCTCTCTCTTCCTCCTCTCTCTTCCTCCTCTCTCCTCGTCCTCTCTCATCTTCCTATCTCTTCCTCCCCTCTCTTCCTCCTCTCTCCTCTAACTCTCTGTTCCTCCTCCCTTTTCCTCCTCTCTCTTCCTTCTATCTCGTCTTCCTCTCTCTTCCTTCTCTCTCTTCCTCCTCTCTTCCTCCTCTCTCCTCTTCCTCTCTGTTCCTCCTCCCTTTTCCTCCTTTCTGTTCCTCCTCTCTCCTCTCTCTTCCTCCTCTCTCTTCCTCCACTCTCTTCCTCCTCTCTTCCTCCTCTCTCATTTTCCTCTCTCTTCCTCCTCTCTCGTCTTCCTCTCTGTTCCTCCTCCTTTTCCTCCTCTGTCTTCCTCCTCTATCCTCTTCCTCTCTCTTCCTTCTCTCTCCTCCTCCTCTCTCTTCCTCCTCTCTCTTCCTCCTCTCCTCCTTCTCTCTCCTCTTCCTCTCTATTCTTCATCTCTCTTCCTCCTCTCTCCTCTTCCTCTCTTTTCCTCCTCCCTTTTCCTCCTCTCTATTTCTCCTCTCTCGTCTCCCTCTCTCTTCCTACTCTCTTCCTCCACTCTCCTCTTCCTCTATCTTCCTCCTCTCTCTTCCTACTCTCTCTTCCTCCTCTCTCCTCCTCCTCTCTCATTTACCTCTCTCTTCCTCCCCTCTCTTCCTCCTCTCTCTTCCTCCTCTGTCCTCGTCCTCTCTGTTCCTCCTCCTTTTCCTCCTCTCTCTTCCTCCTCTCTCCTCTTCCTCTCTCTTCCTTCTCTCTCTTCGTCCTCTCTCTTCCTCCTCTCTCTTACTCCTCTCTTTTCCTCCTCTGTAATTTTCCTCTCTCTTCCTCTTCTCTCTTCCTCCACGCTCTTCCTCCACTCTCCTCTTCCTCTCTCTTCCTCCTCTCTCTTAGTCCTCATTCTTCCTCCTCTCTCTTCCTCCTCTCTTTCTCCTCTCTTCCTCCTCTCTCTTCCTCCTCTCTCCTCCTCCTCTCCTTTACCTCTCTCTTCCTCCTCTCTCTTCCTCCTCTCTCTTCCTCCTCTGTCCTCATCCTCTCTGTTCCTCCTCCCTTTTCCTTCTCTCTCTTCCTCCTCTCTCTTCCTCCTCTCTCTTACTCCTCTCTTTTCCTCCTCTGTAATTTTCCTCTCTCTTCCTCCTCTCTCTTCCTCCTCTCTTTTCCTCCTATTTTTCCTCTCTCTTCCTCCTCTCTCTTCCTCCTCTGTCTTCCTCCACTCTCCTCTTCCTCTCTCTTCCTCCTCTCTCTCCTCCTCTCTCTTCCTCCTCTCTTTTCCTCCTATTTTCCTCTCTCTAACTCCTCTCTCTTCCTCCACTCACCTCATCCTGTCTCTTCCGCCTCTCTCTTCCTCCTCTCTCTTCCTCCTCTCTTCCTCCTCTCTTCCTCCTCTCTTTTCCTACACCACTTCCTCCTCTCTCCTTTTCCTCCTCTCTCTTCCTCCTCTCTCCTCTTCCTCTCTCTTCCTTCTCTCTCATCCTCCTCTCTCTTCCTCCTCTCTCTTCTTCCTCTCTCTTCCTCCTCCCTAATTTTCCTCTCTCTTCCTCCTCTCTCCTCTTTCTCTCTATTCCTCCTCCCTTTTCCTCCTCTCTCTTCCTCCTCTCTCCTCTTCCTCTCTCTTCCTTCTCTCTCTTCCTCCTCTCTCTTCCTCCTCTCTCTTCCTCCTCTCTCCTCCTTCTCTCTCCTCTTCCTCTCTCTTCCTCCTCTCTCCTCCTCCTCTCTCCTTTACCTCTATCTTCCTCCTCTCTCTTCCTCCTCTCTATTCCTCCTCTGTCCTCGTCCTCTCTGTTCCTCCTCCCTTATACGCATCTCTCTTCCTCCTCTCTCCTCTTCCTCACTCTTCCTTCTCTCTCTTCCTCCTCTCTCTTCCTCCTCTCTTTTCCTCCTATTTTTCCTTTCTCTTCCTCCTCTCTCTTCCTCCTGTCTCTTCCTCCACTCTCCTCTTCCTCTCTCTTCCTCCTCTCTCTTCCTCTTCTCTCTTCCTCCTCTCTTTTCCTCCTATTTTTCCTCTCTCTAACTCCTCTATCTTCCTCCACTCTCCTCTTCCACTCTCTTCCGCCTCTCTCTTCTCCTCTCTCTTCCTCCTCTCTTCCTCCTCTCTTCCTCCTCTCTTTTCCTACTCCACTTCCTCCTCTCTCCTTTTCCTCTCTCTTCCTCCTCTCTCATTTTCCTCTCTCTTCCTCCTCTCTCCTCTTCCTCTCTCTTTCTCCTCTCTCTTCCTCCTCTCTCCTCCTCCTCTCTCCTTTTCCTCTCTCTTCCTCCTCTCTCTTCCTCCTCTCTCTTCCTCCTCTCTCCTCTTCCTCTCTTTTCCTCCTCCCTTTTCCTCCTTTCTCTTCCTTCTCTCTCCTCTTCCTCTCTCTTCCTTCTCTTCTTCCTCCTCTCTCTTCCTCCTCTCTCTTCCTCCTCTCTCTCTCTTCCTCTCTCTCCTTCTCTCTCTTCCTCCTCTCTCTTCCTCCACTCTCTTCCACCTCTCTCCTCCTTCTCTCTCCTCTTCCTCTCTCTTCCTCCTCTCTCTTCCTCCTCTCTCCTCTTCCTCTCTGTTCCTCCTCCCTTTTCTCCTCTCTGTTCCTCCTCTCTCCTCTCTCTTTCTCCTCTCTCTTCCTCCACTCTCCTCTTCCTCTCTCTTCCTCCTCTCTCATTTTCCTCTCTCTTCCTCCTCTCTCCTCTTCCTCTCTGTTCCTCCTCCCTTTTCCTCCTCTGTCTTCCTCCTCTCTCCTCTTCCTCTCTCTTCCTTCTCTGTCTTCCTCCTCTCTCTTCCTCCTCTCTCTTCCTCCTCTCTCTTCCTCCTCCTCTCTCCTCTCCTCTCTGTTCCTCCTCCTTTTCCTCCTCTCTCTTTCTCCTCTCTCCTCTCCCTCTCTCTTCCTCCACTCTCCTCTTCCTCTCTCTTCCTCCTCTCTCTCCCTCCTCTCTCTCCTTCTCTCTCTTCCTCCTCTCTCCTCCTCCTCTCTCCTTAACTCTCTCTTCCTCCTCTCTCTTCCTCCACTCTCCTCTTCCTATCTTTTCCTCCTCTCTTATCCTACTATTTTTCCTCTCTCTTCCTCCCTCTCTCTTCCTCCTCTCTCTTCCTCCTCTCTTCTCGTCCTCTCTCATCTTCCTATCTCTTCCTCCTCTCTCTTCCTCCTCTCTCCACTTCCTCTCTGTTCCTCATCCCTTTTCCTCCTCTCTGTTCCTCCTCTCTCCTCTCTCTTCCTCCTCTCTCTTCCTCCACTCTCCTCTTCCTCTCTCTTCCTCCCCCCTAATTTTCCTCTCTCTTCCCTCCTCTCTCCTCTTTCTCTCTGTTCCTCCTCCGTTTTCCTCCTCTCTCTTCCTCCTCTCTCCTCTTCCTCTCTCTTCCTTCACTCTCTTCCTCCTCTCTCTTCCTCCTCTCTCTTCCTCCTCTCTCCTCCTTCTCTCTCCTCTTCCTCTCTCTTCCTCCTCTCTCTTCCTCCTCTATCCTCTTCCTCTCTGTTCCTCCTCCCTTTTCCTTCTCTCTCTTCTCCTCTCTCCTCTACCTCACTCTTCCTCCTCTCTCTTCCTCCACTCTCCTCTTCCTCTCTCTCCTCCTCTCTCTTCCTCCTCTCTCCTCCTCCTCTCTCCTTTACCTCTCTCTTCCTCCTCTCTCTTCCTCCTCTCTCCTCTTCCTCTCTCTTCCTTCTCTCTCTTCCTCCTCTCTCTTCCTCCTCTCTCTTACTCCTCTCTTTTCCTCCTCTGTAATTTTCCTCTCTCTTCTTCCTCTCCTTTCCTGCACCTCTTCCTCCTCTCTCCTTTTCCTCTCTCTTCCTCCTCTCTCATTTTCCTCTCTTCCTACTCTCTCTTCCTCCTCTCTCTTCCTCAACTCTCCTCGTCCTCTCTCTTTCTCCTCTCTCTTCCTCCTCTCTTTTCCTCATCTCTCTGCCTCCTCTGTCCTATTCCTCTCTCTTCCTCCTCTCTCTTCCTCCTCTCTTTTCCTACTCTCTCCCAATCCTCTCTCCTCCTCCTCTCTCCTCCTCCTCTTCTTTTCCTCTTTCTTCCTCCTTTCTCCTCTCCTCTCTCTTCCACCTCTCTCCTCCTCCATTCTCCTCTTCCTCACTCTTCTTCCTCTCTCTTCCTCCTCTCTCTTCCTCCTCTCTCTTCCTCCTCTCTCTTCCTCCTCTCTTTTCCTCCACCTCTTCCTCCTCTCTCCTTTTCCTCTCTCTTCCTCCTCTCTCATTTTCCTCTCTTCCTCCTCTCTCTTCCTACTCTCTCCTCTCCTCTCTCTTCCTCCTCTCTCTTCCTCCTCTCTCCTCTACCTCTTTGTTCCTCCTCCCTTTTCTTCCTCTCTCTTCCTTCTATCTCGTCTTCCTCTCTCTTCCTTCTCTCTCTTCCTCCTCTCTTCCTCCTCTCTCCTCTTCCTCTCTGTTCCTCCTCCCTTTTCCTCCTTTCTGTTCCTCCTCTCTCCTCTCTCTTCCTCCTCTCTCTTCCTCCACTCTCTTCTTCCTCTCTCTTCCTCCTCTCTCATTTTCCTCTCTCTTCCTCCTCTCTCGTCTTCCTCTCTGTTCCTCCTCCCTTTTCCTCCTCTGTCTTCCTCCTCTATCCTCTTCCTCTCTCTTCCTTCTCTCTCCTCCTCCTCTCTCTTCCTCCTCTCTCTTCCTCCTCTCCTCCTTCTCTCTCCTCTTCCTCTCTCTTCCTCATCTCTCTTCCTCCTCTCTCCTCTTCCTCTCTGTTCCTCCTCCCTTTTCCTCCTCTCTATTTCTCCTCTCTCCTCTCCCTCTCTCTTCCTACTCTCTCCTCCACTCTCCTCTTCCTCTATCTTCCTCCTCTCTCTTCCTACTCTCTCTTCCTCCTCTCTCCTCCTCCTCTCTCATTTACCTCTCTCATCCTCCCCTCTCTTCCTCCTCTCTCTTCCTCCTCTGTCCTCGTCCTCTCTGTTCCTCCTCCCTTTTCCTCCTCTCTCTTCCTCCTCTCTCCTCTTCCTCTCTCTTCCTTCTCTCTCTTCGTCTCTCTCTTCCTCCTCTCTCTTACTCCTCTCTTTTCCTCCTCTGTAATTTTCCTCTCTCTTCCTCTTCTCTCTCCTCCACGCTCTTCCTCCACTCTCCTCTTCCTCTCTCTTCCTCCTCTCTCTTACTCCTCATTCTTCCTCCTCTCTCTTCCTCCTCTCTTTCTCCTCTCTTCCTCCTCTCTCTTCCTCCTCTCTCCTCCTCCTCTCCTTTACCTCTCTCTTCCTCCTCTCTCTTCCTCCTCTCTCTTCCTCCTCTGTCCTCGTCCTCTCTGTTCCTCCTCCCTTTTCCTCCTCTCTCTTCCTCCTCTCTCCTCTTCCTCTCTCTTCCTTCTCTCTCTTCCTCCTCTCTCTTCCTCCTCTCTCTTACTCCTCTCTTTTCCTCCTCTGTAATTTTCCTCTCTCTCCTCCTCTCTCTTCCTCCTCTCTTTTCCTCCTATTTTTCCTCTCTCTTCCTCCTCTCTCTTCCTCCTCTGTCTTCCTCCACTCTCCTCTTCCTCTCTCTTCCTCCTCTCTCTTCCTCCTCTCTCTTCCTCCTCTCTTTTCCTCCTATTTTCCTCTCTCTAACTCCTCTCTCTTCCTCCACTCACCTCTTCCTGTCTCTTCCGCCTCTCTCTTCCTCCTCTCTCTTCCTCCTCTCTTCCTCCTCTCTTCCTCCTCTCTTTTCCTACACCACTTCCTCCTCTCTCCTTTTCCTCCTCTCTCTTCCTCCTCTCTCCTCTTCCTCACTCTTCTTCCTCTCTCTTCCTCCTCTCTCTTCTCCTCTCTCTTCCTCCTCTCTCTTCCTCCTCTCTTTTCCTCCACCTCTTCCTCCTCACTCCTTTTCCTCTCTCTTCCTCCTCTCTCATTTTCCTCTCTTCCTCCTCTCTCTTCCTACTCTCTCCTCTTCCTCTCTCTTCCTCCTCTCTCTTCCTCCTCTCTCCTCTACCTCTCTGTTCCTCCTCCCTTTTCTTCCTCTCTCTTCCTTCTATCTCGTCTTCCTCTCTCTTCCTTCTCTCTCTTCCTCCTCTCTTCCTCCTCTCTCCTCTTCCTCTCTGTTCCTCCTCCCTTTTCCTCCTTTCTGTTCTCCTCTCTCCTCTCTCTTCCTCCTCTCTCTTCCTCCACTCTCTTCTTCCTCTCTCTTCCTCCTCTCTCATTTTCCTTTCTCTTCCTCCTCTCTCGTCTTCCTCTCTGTTCCTCCTCCCTTTTCCTCCTCTCTCTTCCTCCTCTATCCTCTTCCTCTCTCTTCCTTCTCTCTCCTCCTCCTCTCTCTTCCTCCTCTCTCTTCCTCCTCTCCTCCTTCTCTCTCCTCTTCCTCTCTCTTCCTCATCTCTCTTCCTCCTCTCTCCTCTTCCTCTCTGTTCCTCCTCCCTTTTCCTCCTCTCTATTTCTCCTCTCTCCTCTCCCTCTCTCTTCCTACTCTCTTCCTCCACCCTCCTCTTCCTCTATCTTCCTCCTCTCTCTTCCTACTCTCTCTTCCTCCTCTCTCCTCCTCCTCTCTCATTTACCTCTCTCATCCTCCCCTCTCTTCCTCCTCTCTCTTCCTCCTCTGTCCTCGTCCTCTCTGTTCCTCCTCCCTTTTCCTCCTCTCTCTTCCTCCTCTCTCCTCTTCCTCTCTCTTCCTTCTCTCTCTTCGTCCTCTCTCTTCCTCCTCTCTCTTACTCCTCTCTTTTCCTCCTCTGTAATTTTCCTCTCTCTTCCTCTTCTCTCTTCCTCCACGCTCTTCCTCCACTCTCCTCTTCCTCTCTCTTCCTCCTCTCTCTTACTCCTCTCTCCTCCTCCTCTCCTTTACCTCTCTCTTCCTCCTCTCTCTTCCTCCTCTCTCTTCCTCCTCTGTCCTCGTCCTCTCTGTTCCTCCTCCCTTTTCCTCCTCTCTCTTCCTCCTCTCTCCTCTTCCTCTCTCTTCCTTCTCTCTCTTCCTCCTCTCTCTTCCTCCTCTCTCTTACTCCTCTCTTTTCCTCCTCTGTAAATTTCCTCTCTCTTCCTCCTCTCTCTTCCTCCTCTCTTTTCCTCCTATTTTTCCTCTCTCTTCCTCCTCTCTCTCCTCCTCTGTCTTCCTCCACTCTCCTCTTCCTCTCTCTTCCTCCTCTCTCTTCCTCCTCTCTCTTCCTCCTCTCTTTTCCTCCTATTTTTCCTCTCTCTAACTCCTCTCTCTTCCTCCACTCACCTCTTCCTGTCTCTTCCGCCTCTCTCTTCCTCCTCTCTCTTCCTCCTCTCTTCCTCCTCTCTTCCTCCTCTCTTTCCTACACCACTTCCTCCTCTCTCCTTTTCCTCCTCTCTCTTCCTCCTCTCTCCTCTTCCTCACTCTTCTTCCTCTCTCTTCTCCTCTCTCTTCCTCCTCTCTCTTCCTCCTCTCTCTTCCTCCTCTCTTTTCCTCCACCTCTTCCTCCTCTCTCCTTTTCCTCTCTCTTCCTCCTCTCTCATTTTCCTCTCTCCTCCTCTCTCTTCCTCCTCTCTCCTCTACCTCTCTGTTCCTCCTCCCTTTTCTTCCTCTCTCTTCCTTCTATCTCGTCTTCCTCTCTCTTCCTTCTCTCTCTTCCTCATCTCTTCCTCCTCTCTCCTCTTCCTCTCTGTTCCTCCTCCCTTTTCCTCCTTTCTGTTCCTCCTCTCTCCTCTCTCTTCCTCCTCTCTCTTCCTCCACTCTCTTCTTCCTCTCTCTTCCTCCTCTCTCATTTTCCTCTCTCTTCCTCCTCTCTCGTCTTCCTCTCTGTTCCTCCTCCCTTTTCCTCCTCTGTCTTCCTCCTCTATCCTCTTCCTCTCTCTTCCTTCTCTCTCCTCCTCCTCTCTCTTCCTCCTCTCTCTTCCTCCTCTCCTCCTTCTCTCTCCTCTTCCTCTCTCTTCCTCATCTCTCTTCCTCCTCTCTCCTCTTCCTCTCTGTTCCTCCTCCCTTTTCCTCCTCTCTATTTCTCCTCTCTCCTCTCCCTCTCTCTTCCTACTCTCTTCCTCCACTCTCCTCTTCCTCTATCTTCCTCCTCTCTCTTCCTACTCTCTCTTCCTCCTCTCTCCTCCTCCTCTCTCATTTACCTCTCTCATCCTCCCCTCTCTTCCTCCTCTCTCTTCCTCCTCTGTCCTCGTCCTCTCTGTTCCTCCTCCCTTTTCCTCCTCTCTCTTCCTCCTCTCTCCTCTTCCTCTCTCTTCCTTCTCTCTCTTCGTCCTCTCTCTTCCTCCTCTCTCTTACTCCTCTCTTTTCCTCCTCTGTAATTTTCCTCTCTCTTCCTCTTCTCTCTTCCTCCACGCTCTTCCTCCACTCTCCTCTTCCTCTCTCTTCCTCCTCTCTCTTACTCCTCATTCTTCCTCCTCTCTCTTCCTCCTCTCTTTCTCCTCTCTTCTCCTCTCTCTTCCTCCTCTCTCCTCCTCCTCTCCTTTACCTCTCTCTTCCTCCTCTCTCTTCCTCCTCTCTCTTCCTCCTCTGTCCTCGTCCTCTCTGTTCCTCCTCCCTTTTCCTCCTCTCTCTTCCTCCTCTCTCCTCTTCCTCTCTCTTCCTTCTCTCTCTTCCTCCTCTCTCTTCCTCCTCTCTCTTACTCCTCTCTTTTCCTCCTCTGTAATTTTCCTCTCTCTTCCTCCTCTCTCTTCCTCCTCTCTTTTCCTCCTATTTTTCCTCTCTCTTCCTCCTCTCTCTTCCTGCTCTGTCTTCCTCCACTCTCCTCTTCCTCTCTCTTCCTCCTCTCTCTTCCTCCTCTCTCTTCCTCCTCTCTTTTCCTCCTATTTTTCCTCTCTCTAACTCCTCTCTCTTCCTCCACTCACCTCTTCCTGTCTCTTCCGCCTCTCTCTTCCTCCTCTCTCTTCCTCCTCTCTTCCTCCTCTCTTCCTCCTCTCTTTTCCTACACCACTTCCTCCTCTCTCCTTTTCCTCCTCTCTCTTCCTCCTCTCTCCTCTTCCTCTCTCTTCCTTCTCTCTCTTCCTCCTCTCTCTTCCTCCTCTCTCTTACTCCTCTCTTTTCCTCCTCTCTCCTCCTCCTCTCTCCTTTTCCTCTCTCTTCCTCCTCTCTCCTCTTCCTCTCTCTTCTCCTCTCTCTTCCTCCTCTCTCCTCCTCCTCTCTCCTCTTCCTCTCTCTTCCTTCTCTCTCTTCCTCCTCTCTCTTCCTCCTCTCTCTTCCACCTCTCTCCTCCTTCACTCTCCTCTTCCTCTCTCTTCCTCCTCTCTCTTCCTCCTCTCTCCTCTTCCTCTCTGTTCCTCCTCCCTTTTCCTCCTCTCTCTTTCTCCTCTCTCCTCTACCTCACTCTTCCTCCTCTCTCTTCCTCCACTCTCCTCTTCCTCTCTCTTCCTCCTCTCTCTTCCTCCTCTCTCCTCCTCCTCTCTCCTTTACCTCTCTCTTCCTCCTCTCTCTTCCTCCTCTCTCTTCCTCCTCTCTATTCTCCTCTGTCCTCGTCCTCTCTGTTCCTCCTCCCTTTTCCTCCTCTCTCTTCCTCCTCTCTCCTCTTCCTCTCTCTTCCTTCTCTCTCTTCCTCCTCTCTCTTCCTCCTCTCTCTTCCTCCTCTCTCCTCCTTCTCTCTACTCTTCCTCTCTCTTCCTCCTCTCTCTTCCTCCTCTCTCCTCTTCCTCTCTGTTCCTCCTCCCTTTTCCTGCTCTCTCTTTCTCCTCTCTCCTCTCCCTATATCTTCCTCCTCTCTCTTCCTCCACTCTCCAGTTCCTCTCTCTTCCTCCTCTCTCTTCCTCCTCTCTCTTCCTCCTCTCTCTTCCTCCTCTCTCCTCGTCCTCTCTCATCTTCCTATCTCTTCCTCCTCTCTCTTCCTCCTCTCTCCTCTTCCTCTCTGTTCATCCTCCCTTTTCCTCCTCTCTCTTCCTCCTCTCTCCTCATCCTCTCTCTTCCTTCTCTCTCTTCCTCCTCTCCCTTCCTCCTCTCTCTTCCACCTCTCTCCTCCTTCTCTTTCCTCTTCCTCTCTCTTCCTCCTCTCTCTTCCTCCTCTCTCCTCTTCCTCTCTGTTCCTCCTCCCTTTTCCTCCTCTCTGTTCCTCCTCTCTCCTCTCTCTTTCTACTCTCTCTTCCTCCACTCTCCTCTTCCTCTCTCTTCCTCCTCTCTCATTTTCCACTCTCTTCCTCCTCTCTCCTCTTCCTCTCTATTCCTCCTCCCTTTTCCTCCTCTGTCTTCCTCCTCTCCCCTCTTCCTCTCTCTTCCTTCTCTGTCTTCCCCCTCTCTCTTCCTCCTCTCTCTTCCTCCTCTCTCCTCCTTCTCTCTACCTCTCTCTTCCTCTTCCATCTTCCTCCTCTCTCCTCTTCCTCTCTGTTTCTCCTCCCTTTTCCTGCTCTCTCTTTCTCCTCTCTCCTCTCCCTCTATCTTCCTCCTCTCTCCTTTACCTCTCTCTTCCTACTCTCTCTTCCTCCACTCTCCTCTTCCTATCTTTTCCTCCACTCTTATCCTCCTATTTTTCCTCTCTCTTCCTCCTGTCTCTTCTTCCTCTCTCTTCCTCCTCTCTCTTCCTCCTCTCTCCTCGTCCTCTCTCATCTTCCTATCTCTTCCTCCTCTATCTTCCTCCTCTCTCCTCTTCCTCTCTGTTCATCCTCCCTTTTCCTCCTCTCCCTTCCTCCTCTCTCCTCTTCCTCTCTCTTCCTTCTCTCTCTTCCTCCTGTCTCTTCCTCCTCTCTCTTCCTCCTCTCTCCTCCTTCTCTCTCCTCTTCCTCTCTCTTCCTCCTCTCTCTTCCTCCTCTCTCCTCTTCCTCTCTGTTCCTCCTCCCTTTTCCTCCTCTCTCTTTCTCCTCTCTCCTCTACCTCACTCTTCCTCCTCTCTCTTCCTCCACTCTCTTCCTCCTCTCTCTTCCTCCTCTCTCCTCCTCCTCTCTCCTTTACCTCTCTCTTCCTCCTCTCTCTTCTCCCTCTCTCTTCCTCCTCTCTATTCCTCCTCTGTCCTCGTCCTCTCTGTTCCTCCTCCCTTTTCCTCCTCTCTCTTCCTCCTCTCTCCTCTTCCTCTCTCTTCTTTCTCTCTCTTCCTCCTCTCTCTTCCTCCTCTCTCTTCGTCCTCTCTCTTCCTCCTCTCTTTTCCTCCACCTCTTCCTCCTCTCTCCTTTTCCTCTCTCTTCCTCCTCTCTCATTTTCCTCTCTTCCTACTCTCTCTTCCTACACTCTCCTCTTCCTCTCTCTTCCTCCTCTCTATTCCTCCTCTCTCCTCGTCCTCTCTCTTTCTCCTCTCTCTTCCTCCTCTCTTTTCCTCATCTCTCTGCCTCCTCTGTTGTCTTCCTCTCTCTTCCTCCTCTCTCTTCCTCCTCTCTTTTCCTACTCTCTCACAATCCTCTCTCCTCCTCCTCTCTCCTCCTCCTCTCTTCTTTTCCTCTTTCTTCCTCCTTTCTCCTCTTCCTCTCTCTTCCTCCTCTCTCCTCCTTTCTCTTCTTCCTCACTCTTCTTCCTCTCTCTTCCTCCTCTCTCTTCCTCCTCTCTCTTCCTCCTCTCTTTTCCTCCACCTCTTCCTCCACTCTCCTTTTCCTCTCTCTTCCTCCTCTCTCATTTTCCTCTCTTACTCCTCTCTCTTCCTACTCTCTCCTCTTCCTCTCTCTTCCTCCTCTCTCTTCCTCCTCTCTCCTCTTCCTCTCTGTTTCTCCTCACTTTTCCTCCTCTCTCTTCCTTCTCTCTCGTCTTCCTCTCTCTTCCTTCTCTCTCTTCCTCCTCTCTATTCCTCCTCTCTCCTCTTCCTCTCTGTTCCTCCTCCCTTTTCCTCCTCTCTTTTCCTCCTCTCTCCTCTCTCTTCCTCCTCTCTATTCCTCCACTCTCCTCTTCCTCTCTCTTCCTCCTCTCTCATTTTCGTCTCACTTCCTCCTCTCTGCTCTTCCTCTCTGTTCCTCCTCCCTTTTCCTCCTCTGTCTTCCTCCTCACTCCTCTTCCTCTCTCTTCCTTCTCTCTCTTCCTCCTTTCTCTTCCTCCTCTCTCTTTCTCCTCTCTCCTCCTTCTCTCTCCTCTTCCTCTCTCTTCCTCCTCTCTCTTCCTCCTCTCTCCTCTTCCTCTCTGTTCCTCCTCCCTTTTCCTCCTCTCTCTTCCTCCTCTCTCTTCTCCCTCTCTCTTCCTCCTCTCTCTTCCTCCACTCTCCTCTTCCTCTCTTTTCCTCCTCTCTCTTCCTCCTCTCTCTTCCTCCTCTCTCTTCCTTCTCTGTCCTCGTCCTCTCTGTTCCTCCTCCCTTTTCCTCCTCTCTCTTCCTCCTCTCTCCTCTTCCTCTCTCTTCTTTCTCTCTCTTCCTCCTCTCTCTTCCTCCTCTCTCTTACTCCTCTCTTTTCCTCCTCTGTAATTTTCCTCTCTCTTCCTCCTCTCTCTTCCTCCTCTCTTTTCCTCCTATATTTCCTCTCTCTTCCTCCTCTCTCTTCCTCCTGTCTCTTCCTCCACTCTCCTCTTCCTCTCTCTTCCGCCTCTCTCTTCCTCCTCTCTCTTCCTCCTCTCTTCCTCCTCTCTTTTCCTACACCACTTCCTCCTCTGTCCTTTTCCTCTCTCTTCCTCCTCTCTCATTTTCCTCTCTCTTCCTCCTCTCTCCTCTTCCTCTCTCTTTCTCCTCTCTCTTCCTCCTCTCTCCTCCTCCTCTCTCGTTTTCCTCTCTCTTCCTCCTCTCTCTTCCTCCTCTCTCTTCCTCCTCTCTCCTCTTCCTCTCTTTTCCGCCTCCCTTTTCCTCCTCTCTCTTCCTTCTCTCTCCTCTTCCTCTCTCTTCCTTCTCTTTCTTCCTCCTCCCTTTTCCTCCTCTCTCTTCCTCCTCTCTCCTCATCCTCTCACTTCCTTCTCTCTCTTCCTCCTCTCTCTTCCTCCTCTCTCTTCCACCTCTCTCCTCCTTCTCTCTCCTCTTCCTCTCTCTTCCTCCTCTCTCTTCCTCCTCTCTCCTCTTACTCTCTGTTCCTCCTCCCTTGTCCTCCTCTCTGTTCCTCCTGTCTCCTCTCTCTTTCTCCTCTCTCGTCCTCCACTCTCCTCTTCCTCTCTCTTCCTCCTCTCTCATTTTCCTCTCTCTTCCTCCTCTCTCCTCTTCCTCTCTGTTCCTTCTCCCTTTTCCTCCTCTGTCTTCCTCCTCTCTCCTCTTCCTCTCTCTTCCTTCTCTGTCTTCCTCCTCTCTCTTCCTCCTCTCTCTTCCTCCACTCTCCTCTTCCTCTCTGTTCCTCCTCCCTTTTCCTGCTCTCTCTTTCTCCTCTCTCCTCTCCCTCTCTCTTCCTACTCACTCTTCCTCCACTCTCCTCTTCCTCTCTCTTCCTCCTCTCTCTTCCTCCTCTTTCTTCCTCCTCTCTCCTCCTCCTCTCTCCTTTACCTCTGTCTTCCTCCTCTCTCTTCCTCCACTCTCCTCTTCCTATCTTTTCCTCCTCTCTTATCCTCCTATTTTTCCTCCCTCTTCCTCCTCTCTCTTCCTCCTCTCTCTTCGTCCTCTCTCCTTGTCCTCTCTCATCTTCCTATCTCTTCCTCCTCTCTCTTCCTCCTCTCTCCTCTTCCTCTCTGTTCCTCCTCCCTTTTCCTCCTCTCTCTTCCTCCTCTCACCTCTTCCTCTCTCTTCCTTCTCTCTCTTCCTCCTCTCTCTTCCTCCTCTCTCCACTTCCTCTCTGTTCCTCATCCCTTTTCCTCCTCTCTGTTCCTCCTCTCTCCTCTCTCTTCCTCCTCTGTCTTCCTCCACTCTCCTCTTCCTCTCTCTTCCTCCTCCCTAATTTTCCTCTCTCTTCCTCCTCTCTCATCTTTCTCTCTGTTCCTCCTCACTTTTCCTCCTCTCTCTTCCTCCTCTCTCCTCTTATTCTCTCTTCCTTCTCTCTCTTCCTCCTCTCTCTTCCTCCTCTCTCTTCCTCCTCTCTCCTCATTCTCTCTCCTCTTCCTCTCTCTTCCTCCTCTCTCTTCCTCCTCTCTCCTCTTCCTCTCTGTTCCTCCTCCCTTTTCCACCTCTCTCTTTCTCCTCTCTCCTCTCCCTCACTCTTCCTCCTCTCTCTTCCTCCACTCTCCTCTTCCTCTCTCTTCCTCCTCTCTCTTCATCCTCTCTCCTCTTCCTCTCTCTTCCTTCTCTCTCTTCCTCCTCTCTCTTCCTCCTCTCTCTTCCTCCTCTCTTTTCCTCCTATATTTCCTCTCTCTTCCTCCTCTCTCTTCCTCCTGTCTCTTCCTCCACTCTCCTCTTCCTCTCTCTTCCTCCTCTCTCTTCCTCCTCTCTCTTCCTCCTCTCTTTTCCTCCTATTTTTCCTCTCACTAACTCTTATCTCTTCCTCCACTCTCCTCTTCCTCTCTCTTCCGCCTCTCTCTTCCTCCTCTCTCTTCCTCCTCTCTTCCTCGTCTCTTTTCCTACACCACTTCCTCCTCTGTCCTTTTCCTCTCTCTTCCTCCTCTCTCATTTTCCTCTCTCTTCCTCCTCTCTCTTCCTCTCTCTTTCTCCTCTCTCTTCCTCCTCTCTCCTCCTCCTCTCTCGTTTTCCTCTCTCTTCCTCCTCTCTCTTCCTCCTCTCTCTTCCTCCTCTCTCCTCTTCCTCTCTTTTCCACCTCCCTTTTCCTCCGCTCTCTTCCTTCTCTCTCCTCTTCCTCTCTCTTCCTTCTCTTTCTTCCTCCTCTCTCTTCCTCCTCTCTCTTCCTCCTCTCTCATCTTCCTCTCTCTTCCTCCTCCCTTTTCCTCCTCTCTCTTCCTCCTCTCTCCTCATCCTCTCACTTCCTTCTCTCTCTTCCTCCTCTCTCTTCCTCCTCTCTCTTCCACCTCTCTCCTCCTTCTCTCTCCTCTTCCTCTCTCTTTCTCCTCTCTCTTCCTCCACTCTCCTCTTCCTCTCTCTTCCTCCTCTCTCATTTTCCTCTCTCTTCCTCCTCTCTCCTCTTCCTCTCTGTTCCTCCTCCCTTTTCCTCCTCTGTCTTCCTCCTCTCTCCTCTTCCTCTCTCTTTCTTCTCTGTCTTCCTCCTCTCTCTTCCTCCTCTCTCTTCCTCCTCTCTCCTCCTTCTCTCTACTCTTCCTCTCTCTTCCTCCTCTCTCTTCCTCCACTCTCCTCTTCCTCTCTGTTCCTCCTCCCTTTTCCTGCTCTCTCTTTCTCCTCTCTCCTCTCCCTCTCTCTTCCTACTCTCTCCTCCTCCACTCTCCTCTTCCTATCTTTTCCTCCTCTCTTATCCTCCTATTTTTCCTCCCTCTTCCTCCTCTCTCTTCCTCGTCTCTCTTCCTCCTCTCTCCTTGTCCTCTCTCATCTTCCTATCTCTTCCTCCTCTCTCTTCCTCCTCTCTCGTCTTCCTCTCTGTTCCTCCTCCCTTTTCCTCCTCTCTCTTCCTCCTCTCACCTCTTCCTCTCTCTTCCTTCTCTCTCTTCCTCCTCTCTCTTCCTCCTCTCTCCACTTCCTCTCTGTTCCTCATCCCTTTTCCTCCTCTCTGTTCCTCCTCTCTCCTCTCTCTTCCTCCTCTCTCTTCCTCCACTCTCCTCTTCCTCTCTCTTCCTCCTCCCTAATTTTCCTCTCTCTTCCTCCTCTCTCATCTTTCTCTCTGTTCCTCCTCACTTTTCCTCCTCTCTATTCCTCCTCTCTCCTCGTCCTCTCTCTTTCTCCTCTCTCTTCCTCCTCTCTTTTCCTCATCTCTCTGCCTCCTCTGTCCTCTTCCTCTCTCTTCCTCCTCTCTCTTCCTCCTCTCTTTTCCTACTCTCTCCCAATCCTCTCTCCTCCTCCTCTCTCCTCCTCCTCTCTTCTTTTCCTCTTTCTTCCTCCTTTCTCCTCTTCCTCTCTCTTCCTCCTCTCTCCTCCTTTCTCCTCTTCCTCACTCTTCTTCCTCTCTCTTCCTCCTCTCTCTTCCTCCTCTCTCTTCCTCCTCTCTCTTCCTCCTCTCTTTTCCTCCACCTCTTCCTCCACTCTCCTTTTCCTCTCTCTTCCTCCTCTCTCATTTTCCTCTTTTCCTCCTCTCTCTTCCTCCTCTCTCCTCTTCCTCTCTGTTCCTCCTCCCTTTTCCTCCTCTCTCTTCCTTCTCTCTCGTCTTCCTCTCTCTTCCTTCTCTCTCTTCCTCCTCTCTATTCCTCCTCTCTCCTCTTCCTCTCTGTTCCTCCTCCCTTTTCCTCCTCTCTTTTCCTCCTCTCTCCTCTTCCTCTCTCTTCCTCCTCTCTATTCCTCCTCTCTCCTCTTCCTCTCTGTTCCTCCTCCCTTTTCCTCCTCTCTTTTCCTCCTCTCTCCTCTCCCTCACTCTTCCTCCTCTCTCTTCCTCCACTCTCCTCTTCCTCTCTCTTCCTCCTCTCTCTTCCTCCTCTCTCTTCCTCCTCTGTCCTCGTCCTCTCTGTTTCTCCTCCCTTTTCCTCCTCTCCCTTCCTCCTCTCTCCTCTTCCTCTCTCTTCCTTCTCTCTCTTCCTCCTCTCTCTTCCTCCTCTCTCTTACTCCTCTCATTTCCTCCTCCTTAATTTTCCTCTCTCTTCCTCCTCTCCCTTCCTCCTCTCTCTTCCTCCTCTCTTTTCCTCCACCTCTTCCTCCTCTCTCCTTTTCCTCTCTCTTCCTCCTCTCTCATTTTCCTCTATTCCTCCTCTCTCTTCCTACTCTCTCCTCTTCCTCTCTCTTCCTCCTCTCTCTTCCTCCTCTCTCCTCTTCCTCTCTGTTCCTCCTCCCTTTTCCTCCTCTCTCTTCCTTCTCTCTCGTCTTCCTCTCTCTTCCTTCTCTCTCTTCCTCCTCTCTCTTCCTCCTCTCTCCTCTCTCTTCCTCCTCTCTATTCCTCCACTCTCCTCTTCCTCTCTCTTCCTCCTCTCTCATTTTCCTCTCTCTTCCTCCTCTCTCCTATTCCTCTCTGTTCCTCCTCCCTTTTCCTCCTCTGTCTTCCTCCTCACTCCTCTTCCTCTCTCTTCCTTCTCTCTCTTCCTCCTCTCTCTTCCTCCTCTCTCTTCCTCCTCTCTCCTCCTTCTCTCTCCTCTTCCTCTCTCTTCCTCCTCTCTCTTCCTCCACTCTCCTCTTCCTCTCTCTTCCTCCTCCCTTTTCCTCCTCTCTCTTCCTCCTCTCTCTTCCTCCACTCTCCTCTTCCTCTCTCTTCCTCCTCTCTCTTCCTCCTCTCTCTTCCTCCTCTCTCCTCCTCCTCTCTCCTTTACCTCTATCTTCCTCCTCTCTCTTCCTCCTCTCTCTTCCTCCTCTGTCCTCGTCCTCTCTGTTCCTCCTACCTTTTCCTCCTCTCTCTTCCTCGACTCTCCTCTTCCTCTCTTTTCCTTCTCTCTCTTCCTCCTCTCTCTTCCTCCTCTCTCTTACTCCTCTGTTTTCCTCCTCTGTAATTTTCCCCTCTCTTCCTCCTCTCTCTTCCTCCTCTCTTGTGGTGGTTTGACCTTGGCTAAATGCCAGGTACCCACCAAGTCGCTCTATCACTTCCCCCCCTTTCCCCTTTTTTTCTCAATAGGGCAAAGAAGGGAAAGAAAATAAGATAGGAAAACAAAACAACCCTTGTGGGTAAAACAACAGCAGTTTTAATATAAGCAAAGCGAAGCAAAGGTCCGCGCGCGGAAGCAAAAAAAGAAAACAGATTTATTCTCTACTTCCCATTAACAGGCGATGTCGGGCCTTCTCAGGAAGCAGGGCTCTGATACGCGTAGCGGTTGCCTCGGAGGACCAAAGGGTGACCCCACCCCCTTCCTCCTTTCTCCCAGCTTTATACTGAGCAGACGTCATATGGTATGGAATATCCCTTTGGTCAGTTCGGGTCAGCTGTCCTGGTTGTGTCCCCTCCCAAGATCTTGCCCACCCCGTCCCACTGTGGGGGGGGGAAATGTCAGAAAGAGCCTTGGTGCTGTGTAAGCACCACTCAGCAGTAGCCACAACACCAGTGTGCTATCAACACCCTGCCAGCTCCCAACATAAAACACAGCACCATGAGGGCTGCTACAGGGGAAAACCAATTCTGGCTCAGCCAGACCCGATACAATCTCCACCCCTTATTCCATACCATTTACGTCATGCCCAGGTCCCACATAACACTCATTTATTCATTCCGTAAGCTTTCTTCACTCCTCTAGATGTTCAGTGACTTGGCTGCCATCTGTCAAGGTGGATGTTCAGGACAGGAGCAGTATGTTTGACTGTTGGACTCCAGCACCGGCTAGGTTTGGGTCATCATCGCATGTATCTGGTTCACTCTTCGTCGTTCCTACTTCCTCCATCACTTCCTGCAACATACAACTCAGCTCACAGATTATTTCCCCCCCAAGGTTAAATCTCCTTGAGGCACACACTGAGTAGCCCCATTCTCCCGCATTACCCACCAAGTACATCCAGGTCCCTGAGCAAAAACAATCCCACGAGTGGGCTTGCCTTTTCCCAAGGGAGGAGCAATCCATACTGCCTTCCCCAGCCATTTCCCTGTGTGTACTACAGGGACCTTATCTCCTCCCACAGTATGAAGGGGTTTTGTTTGGGCAGGACCAGGACGGTTAACAGATCCTCTGGTATTAATTAGCCAAGTGGCTTCTGCTAAATTTATATCCCAGTGTTTCCATCCCCCATTGTCCAATGCTCTCAACATAGTCTTCAACAGTCCATTGTATCTTTCAATCTTTCCAGACGCTTGTGGGTAATAAGGGATGTGATACACCCACTCAATGCCATGTTTCTTTGCCCAGGAGTTTATGAGATTATTTCGAAAATGGGTTCCATTGTCTGATTCGATTCTTTCAGGAGTACCATGTCGCCATAAAATTTGCCTTTCAAGACCTAAGATGGTATTTCGGGCAGTGGCATGATTTACAGGGTACGTCTCAAGCCAACCAGTAGTTGCTTCCACCATAGTGAGTATGTAGTGCTTGCCTTGGCGTGTTCGTGGCAATGGTCCAATATAGTCAATTTGCCAGGCCTCACCATATCGAAAACTCAGCCATCGCCCTCTGCTCCAGGGAGACTTTACTCGTGTGGCTCGCTTGATTGCAGCACATGTTTCGCATTCATGAGTGACCTGTGAGATGGCCTCCATGGTCAGGTCCACCCCTCGATCACGAGCCCATCTGTACGTTGCATCTCTCCCGAGATGCCCGGATGTTTCATGGGCCCATCGAGCTACAAATAGCTCACCCTTGCGCTCCCAGTCCAGGTCCAGCTGAGCTACTTCAATTTTAGCAGCCTTGTTGCCCCACACAATGATGTCATCGATGTACTGTAGATGTTCAGGGGCATCACCCTTTTCCAGTGCAGTTTGAATTAGTCCATGACAAATAGTGGGGCTGTGCTTCCACCCCTGGGGTAGTCGATTCCAGGTATATTGGACACCCCTCCACGTGAAAGCAAACTGTGGCCTGCACTCTTCTGCCAAAGGAATTGAAAAGAATGCATTGGCGATGTCGATTGTGGCGTACCACTTGGCTGCCTTTGACTCTAGTTCATACTGGAGCTCTAACATATCTGGTACAGCAGCACTCAGTGGTGGTGTCACTTCGTTCAGGCCACGATAGTCTACTGTCAACCTCCACCCTCCGTCAGACTTTCGCACTGGCCATATTGGGCTATTAAAAGGCGAATGTGTCTTACTGATGACACCTTGGGTCTCCAGTTGACGGATCAGTTCTTGGATGGGAGCCAGAGAGTCTCGGTTCGTGCGATACTGCCGTCGGTGCACGGTCCTCATGGCAATTGGCACCTGTTGTTCTTTAACTCGCAACAGTCCTACAACAAAAGGATCTCCTGAGAGGCCAGGCAGATTAGACAACTGTTTGACCTTCTCTGTGTTCACACTGGCCACACCAAAAGCCCATCGGTATCCTTTTGGGTCTTTGAAATACCCCCTCTTGAGGTAGTCAATGCCCAAGATACAAGGGGCTTCTGGGCCAGTTACAATGGGATGTTTTTCCCACTTATCCCCGGTCAAGCTAACCTCGGCCTCCAGTACTGACAGTTCTTGACATCCGCCTGTCACTCCTGAGATCCAGATAGGTTCTGCCCCTCTATAACTTGATGGCATTAATGTACACTGTGCCCCGGTATCGATTAAAGCCTGGTACTTCTGTGGATTTGATGTGCCAGGCCATCGAATCCACACTGTCCAATACACCCGATCATCCCTTTCCTCCTCCTGGCTGGAGGCAGGGGCCCTCTATTCCTGTTCTTGGTCAGAGTATTCACTGTCTGACCCTTGCTGTGCCAGGCCGGAAACTCCTTCATCAGGGCCAAGGGAGGTGATCTCAGTCTTCCTGTATCTGGGAGATCGCTGATTACTTTCTTGCGGTTTCACGCCAGCTACATTAACAACCTTCTTGGATGTTGTCTTCTTGGCAGGGGTCTTTCCTCGCAATTCACGTACACGAGCTTCCAATTTGAAGGTGGGTTGACCATCCCACTTCCTCATGTCCTCCCCCTGGTCACGCAGGAAGAACCAAAGTTCTCCACGTGTCATGTGCCTAGGTTTCCCTTTCCCTCTGACTGGGGTGGAAGAGAACCGATTTCTTGGGGTGCTCCTGACATCTAAGGCACTCGCCCGTAGAGATGAGGAGGTTCCAAGACTCTCTTCAAAGTTCTGAAGCCAGGAAGAGACTGCCTCCACAGTTGGCGTACATCTTAGTCCTTCTCCCATATCCATTTCTGGATAGTACATCGCAGCCAAGCCCGCAGAATACGAGGATGGTGCACCTTTAATCACCTTCCTCCACATGGCCCGTGTGCACAGGACATCCTCTGGATTTTTAGGGGCTTCATCATTATCTGGACCACTATAGATGACTTCCAGCACTGCTAGTTCTCTCAGGTACTGGACACCTTCATCCGCAGTAGCCCACTTCCCTGGGGAGTTGTCCGTAAGATCTTCCTTGAAAGGATATCTTGCTTTAACACTTGAAAGGAGCCGTCTCCACAGACTGCAAATTCCTGTTTCTTTTCCAATTCCCCTTTCAATTCCTCGATCTCTAGCAAGGGAACCCAGCTGTTGGGCTTCCTTACCTTCCAGCTGCTGAGCATCAGCCCCATTATCCCAGCATTGAAGCAGCCAGGCAGCAATCCGCTCACCCGGCTGGCGGCTATAGTCTTTCCGCAGATCTCGCAGTTCTGATGATGTCAGGGACCGGGTAGTTTCTGCCTCCTGTTTAAGTTCTGTTATTCCCTCTTCTGACCCCTTTGCTGAAGGACCTGCTTCTTCCTCTTCTTTCTCCTCCCTTATTAATCGAGGGTATGGACCTGTTGTTCTCCTTGTCCACTGTTTCTTTTTTACTACTGGGGCAATCTCTGCTGTTATTGTTTTTGTTTGAGTTCCCGTTTCCACCACAGTCCTTTGAGAGCACTGAACTGCAGCTCGATAAGCATAGGCCAGGCCCCAGTACAGCGCTAGGAGTTGCTGATTTTCATCGGGATAGACAAGGCACCCTTCTATCAGGTGTTGTGTCAGTTTTGCGGGGTTGCTTGCCTGTTCAGGGGTAAGATCCCAGGCTACAGGAGGTGATAACCGTCCTAGGAATCTGCCCAAATCCTTCCACTCCCCCTGCCACCCAGGGACAGGCCGCCTCAGGGCACATTTTGGTATTCTCTCACCCAAAATTTGCTTTCTCTTACACCAAAAACCTAACGAGCTCCACACAGCCCACAATAGGCGAATAGCATTAATGAACAGTATCAAAGAGCTAACATAAGGATTAATAAGTACTTCGGGAGCTTGCAGAATAAAACCACTCATGATGTTCCCAATTTCTTCCAGCATGTTCCCGAGCTTAGCAAAATAAAGATAAGCAGAGCAATAAACAAACCCGTGACCAGCACAAGAGCTTGTCGCTTACTAACTGCTATAGCTATAGCACAATTAATATAAAACTGCCGTTGTCCCGCCCCACGTTGGGCGCCAAAATAGACTGTGGTGGTTTGACCTTGGCTAAATGCCAGGTACCCACCAAGTCGCTCTATCACTTCCCCCCCTTTCCCCTTTTTTTCTCAATAGGGCAAAGAAGGGAAAGAAAATAAGATAGGAAAACAAAACAACCCTTGTGGGTAAAACAACAGCAGTTTTAATATAAGCAAAGCGAAGCAAAGGTCCGCGCGCGGAAGCAAAAAAAGAAAACAGATTTATTCTCTACTTCCCATTAACAGGCGATGTCGGGCCTTCTCAGGAAGCAGGGCTCTGATACGCGTAGCGGTTGCCTCGGAGGACCAAAGGGTGACCCCACCCCCTTCCTCCTTTCTCCCAGCTTTATACTGAGCAGACGTCATATGGTATGGAATATCCCTTTGGTCAGTTCGGGTCAGCTGTCCTGGTTGTGTCCCCTCCCAAGATCTTGCCCACCCCGTCCCACTGTGGGGGGGGGGAAATGTCAGAAAGAGCCTTGGTGCTGTGTAAGCACTACTCAGCAGTAGCCACAACACCAGTGTGCTATCAACACCCTGCCAGCTCCCAGCATAAAACACAGCACCATGAGGGCTGCTACAGGGGAAAACCAATTCTGGCTCAGCCAGACCCGATACATCTCTTTTTCTCCTATTTTTCCTCTCTCTTCCTCCTCTCTCTTCCTCCTGTCTCTTCCTCCACTCTCCTCTTCCTCTCTCTTCCTCCTCTCTCTTCCTCCTCTCTCTTCCTCCTCACTTTTCCTCCTATTTTTCCTCTCTCTAACTCCTCTCTCTTCCTCCTCTCTCCTCTTCCTCTCTCTTCCTCCTCTCTCTTCCTCCTCTCTCCTCCTCCTCTCTCCATTTCCTCTCTCTTCCTCCTCTCTCTTCCTCCTCTCTCCTCCTACTCTCTCTCTCCCTCCTCTCTCCTCTTCCTCTCTCTTCCTCCTCTCTCTTCCTCCTTTCTCTTCCTCCTCTCTCCTCCTCCTCTCTCCTCTTCCTCTCTCTTCCTCCTCTCTCTTCCTCCTCTCTTTTCCTCCTCTCTCCTCCTCCTCTCTCTTCCTCCTCTCTCTTCCTCCTCTCTCTTCCTCCTCTCATTTCCTCCTCTATCATCCTTCTCTCCCTCCTCTATCATTTTCCTGTCTCTTCCTCCTCTCTCTTTCTACTCTCTCCTCTTCCTATCTCTTCCTCCTCTCTTTTCCTCCTCTCTCTTTCTCCTCTCTCTTCCTCCTCTCTCCTCCTACTCTCTCTCTCCCTCCTCTCTCCTCTTCCTCTCTTTTCCTCCTCTCTCCTCTTCCTCTCTCTTCCTCCTCTCTCTTCCTCCTCTCTCTTCCTCCTCTCTCTTACTCCTCTCTCCTCTTCCTCTCTCTCCCTCCTCTCTCTTCCCCCTCTCTATTTCTCCTCTCTTATTTTCCTCTCTCTTCCTCCTCTCTCCTCTTCCTCTCTCTTCCTCCTCTATCTTCCTCCTCTCTCTTCCTCCTCTCTCTTCCTTCTATCTTTTCCTCCACATCTTCCTCCTCTCTCCTTTTCCACTCTCTTCCTCCTCTCTCATTTTCCTGTCTCTTCCTCCTCTCTCTTCCTACTCTCTCATCTTCCTCTCTCTTCCTCCTCTCTTTTCCTCCTCTCTCTTCCTCCTCTCTCTTCCTCCTCTCTCCTCTTCCTCTCTCTTCCTCCTCTCTATTCCCCCTCTCTCTTCCTCCTCTCTCTTCCCCCTCTCTCTTCCTCCTCTCTTTTCCTCCTCTCTATTTTTCCTCTCTCTTCCTCCTCCCTCTTCCTCCTCTCTCTTACTCCTCTCTCTTCCTCCTCTCTTTTCCTCCACCTCTTCCTCCTCTCTCCTTTTCCTCTCTCTTCCTCATCTCTCATTTTCCTGTCTCTTCCTCCTCTCTCTTCGTACTCTCTCCTCTCCCTATCTCTTCCTCCTCTGTTTTCCTCCTCTCTCTTCCTCCTCTCTCTTCCTCCTCTCTCCTACTACTCTCTCTCTCCATCCTCTCTCCTCTTCCTCTCTCTTCCTCCTCTCTCTTCCTCCTCTCTCTTCCTCCTCTCTCTTCCTCCTCTCTCCTCCTCCTCTCTCCTCTTCCTCTCTCTTCCTCCGCTCTCTTCCTCCTCTCTCTTCCTCCTCTCTCCTCCTACTCTCTCTCCCTCCTCTCTCCTCTTCCTCTCTCTTCCTCCTCTCTCTTCCTCCTCTCTCTTCCTCCTTTCTCTTCCTCCTCTCTCCTCCTCCTCTCTCCTCTTCCTGTCTCTTCCTCCTCTCTCTTCCTCCTCTCTTTTCCTCCTCTCTCATCCTCCTCTCTCTTCCTCCTCTCTCTACGTCCTCTATCTTCCTCCTCTCTCGTCCTACTCTCTCTCTCCCTCCTCTCTCCTCTTCCTCTCTCTTCCTCCTCTCTCTTCCTCCTCTCTCTTCCTCCTCTCTCTTTCTCCTCTCTCCTCCTCCTCTCTTTTCCTCCTCTCTCCTCTTCCTCTCTCTTCCTCCTCTTTCTTCCTCCTCTCTCTTCCTCCTTTCTTTTCCTCCTCTCTCCTCTTCCTCTCTCTTCCTCCACTCTCTTCCTCCTCTCTCTTCCTCCTCTTTCCTCTTCCTCTCTCTTCCTCCTCTCTCTTCCTCCTCTCTCCTCCTACACTCTCTCTCCCTACTCTCTCTTCCTCCTCTTTCCTCTTCCTCTCTCTTCCTCCTCTCTCTTCCTCCTCTCTCCTCCTACACTCTCTCTCCCTACTCTCTCTTCCTCCTCTCTCTTCCTCCTCTCTCTTTATCCTCTCTACTGTTCCTCTCTGTTCCTCCTCCCTTTTCCTCATCTGTCTTCCTCCTCTTTCCTCTTCCTCTCTCTTCCTCCTCTCTCTTCCCCCTCTCTATTCCTCTTCTCTTTTTTCCTCTCTCTTCCTCCTCTCTCCTCTTCCTCTCTCTTCCTCCTCTCTCTTCGCCCTCTCTCTTCCTCCTCTCTCTTCCCCCTCTCTCCTCCTCCTCTCTCTTCCTCCTCTCTCTTCCTCCTCTCTCTTCCTCCTCTCATTTCCTCCTCTATCATCCTTCTCTCCCTCCTCTATCATTTTCCTGTCTCTTCCTCCTCTCTCTTTCTACTCTCTCCTCTTCCTATCTCTTCCTCCTCTCTTTTCCTCCTCTCTCTTTCTCCTCTCTCTTCCTCCTCTCTCCTCCTACTCTCTCTCTCCCTCCTCTCTCCTCTTCCTCTCTTTTCCTCCTCTCTCCTCTTCCTCTCTCTTCCTCCTCTCTCTTCCTCCTCTCTCTTCCTCCTCTCTCTTACTCCTCTCTCCTCTTCCTCTCTCTCCCTCCTCTCTCTTCCCCCTCTCTATTTCTCCTCTCTTATTTTCCTCTCTCTTCCTCCTCTCTCCTCTTCCTCTCTCTTCCTCCTCTATCTTCCTCCTCTCTCTTCCTCCTCTCTCTTCCTTCTATCTTTTCCTCCACATCTTCCTCCTCTCTCCTTTTCCACTCTCTTCCTCCTCTCTCATTTTCCTGTCTCTTCCTCCTCTCTCTTCCTACTCTCTCATCTTCCTCTCTCTTCCTCCTCTCTTTTCCTCCTCTCTCTTCCTCCTCTCTCTTCCTCCTCTCTCCTCTTCCTCTCTCTTCCTCCTCTCTATTCCCCCTCTCTCTTCCTCCTCTCTCTTCCCCCTCTCTCTTCCTCCTCTCTTTTCCTCCTCTCTATTTTTCCTCTCTCTTCCTCCTCCCTCTTCCTCCTCTCTCTTACTCCTCTCTCTTCCTCCTCTCTTTTCCTCCACCTCTTCCTCCTCTCTCCTTTTCCTCTCTCTTCCTCATCTCTCATTTTCCTGTCTCTTCCTCCTCTCTCTTCGTACTCTCTCCTCTCCCTATCTCTTCCTCCTCTGTTTTCCTCCTCTCTCTTCCTCCTCTCTCTTCCTCCTCTCTCCTACTACTCTCTCTCTCCATCCTCTCTCCTCTTCCTCTCTCTTCCTCCTCTCTCTTCCTCCTCTCTCTTCCTCCTCTCTCTTCCTCCTCTCTCCTCCTCCTCTCTCCTCTTCCTCTCTCTTCCTCCGCTCTCTTCCTCCTCTCTCTTCCTCCTCTCTCCTCCTACTCTCTCTCCCTCCTCTCTCCTCTTCCTCTCTCTTCCTCCTCTCTCTTCCTCCTCTCTCTTCCTCCTTTCTCTTCCTCCTCTCTCCTCCTCCTCTCTCCTCTTCCTGTCTCTTCCTCCTCTCTCTTCCTCCTCTCTTTTCCTCCTCTCTCATCCTCCTCTCTCTTCCTCCTCTCTCTACGTCCTCTATCTTCCTCCTCTCTCGTCCTACTCTCTCTCTCCCTCCTCTCTCCTCTTCCTCTCTCTTCCTCCTCTCTCTTCCTCCTCTCTCTTCCTCCTCTCTCTTTCTCCTCTCTCCTCCTCCTCTCTTTTCCTCCTCTCTCCTCTTCCTCTCTCTTCCTCCTCTTTCTTCCTCCTCTCTCTTCCTCCTTTCTTTTCCTCCTCTCTCCTCTTCCTCTCTCTTCCTCCACTCTCTTCCTCCTCTCTCTTCCTCCTCTTTCCTCTTCCTCTCTCTTCCTCCTCTCTCTTCCTCCTCTCTCCTCCTACACTCTCTCTCCCTACTCTCTCTTCCTCCTCTTTCCTCTTCCTCTCTCTTCCTCCTCTCTCTTCCTCCTCTCTCCTCCTACACTCTCTCTCCCTACTCTCTCTTCCTCCTCTCTCTTCCTCCTCTCTCTTTATCCTCTCTACTGTTCCTCTCTGTTCCTCCTCCCTTTTCCTCATCTGTCTTCCTCCTCTTTCCTCTTCCTCTCTCTTCCTCCTCTCTCTTCCCCCTCTCTATTCCTCTTCTCTTTTTTCCTCTCTCTTCCTCCTCTCTCCTCTTCCTCTCTCTTCCTCCTCTCTCTTCGCCCTCTCTCTTCCTCCTCTCTCTTCCCCCTCTCTCCTCTTCCTCTCTCTTCCTACTCTCTCTTCCTCCTCTCTCTTCCTCCTCCCTCCTCCTACTCTCTCTCTCCCTCCTCTCTCCTCTTCCTCTCTCTTCCTCCTCTCTCTTCCTCCTCTCTCTTCCTCCTCTCTCTTCCTCCTCTCTCCTCCTCCTCTCTCCTCCTCCTCTCTCCTCCTACTCTCTCTTCCTCCTCTCTTTTCCTCCACTCTCCTCCTCCTCTCTCTTTCTCCTCTCTCTTCCTCCTCTCTCTTCCTCCTCTCATATCCTCCTCTATCATCCTTCTCTCTCTTCCTCCTCTCTCATTTTCCTGTCTCTTCCTCCTCTCTCTTCCTTCTCTCTCTTCCTCCTCTCTCTTCCTCCTCTCTTTTCCTCCTCTCTCCTCCTCTCTCTTCCTCCTCTCTCTACGTCCTCTCTCTTCCTCCTCTCATTTCCTCCTCTATCATCCTTCTCCTTTTTCCTCCTCTCTCTTCCTTCTCTCTTTTCCTCCTTTCTCCTCTTCCTCACTCTTCATCCTCTCTCTTCCTCCTCTCTCCTCTTCCTCTCTCTTCCTCCTCTCTCTTCCTCCTCTCTCTTCCTACTCTCTCCTCTTCCTATCTCTTCCTGCTCTCTTTTCCTCCTCTCTCTTCCACCTCTCTGTTCCTCCCTTCTACTACTCTCTCTCTCCATCCTCTCTCCTCTTCCTCTCTCTTCCTCCTCTCTCTTCCTCCTCTCTCCTCTTCCTCTCTCTTCCTCCTCTCTCCTCCTCCTCTCTTCTCTTCCTCTCTCTTCCTCCTCTCTCTTCCTCCTCTCTCTTCATCCTCTCTTCTCTTCCTCAATGTTCCTCCTCCCTTTTCCTCCTCTGTCTTCCTCCTCTTTCCTCTTCCTCTCTCTTCCTCCTCTCTCTTCCTCTTCTCTCCTCTTCCTCTCTCTTCCTCCTCTCTTTTCCTCCTCTCTCCTTTTCCTCTCTCTTCGTCCTCTCTCTTCCTCCTCTCTCCTCTTCCTCTCTGTTCCTCCTCCCTTTTCCTCCTCTCTCTTCCTACTCTCTCCTCTTCCTTTCTCTCCCTCCTCTCTCTTCCCCCTCTCTATTCCTCCTCTCTTCTTTTCCTCTCTCTTCCTTCTCTCTCCTCTTCTTCTCTCTTCCTCCTCTCTCTTCCTACTCTCTTCCTCCTCTCTCTTCCTTCAATCTTTTCCTCCACCTCTTCCTCCTCTCTCTTTTTCCTCTCTCTTCCTCCTCTCTCATTTTCGTCTCTCTTCCTCCTCTCTCTTCCTACTCTCTTTTCCTCCGCTCTCTTCCTCCTCTCTTTTCCTCCTCTCTCCTCTTCCTCTCTCTTCCTCCTCTCTCTTCCTCCTCTCTCTTCCTCCTCTCTGTTCCTCCTCTCTCCTCTTCCTCTCTCTTCCTCCTCTCTCTTCCTCCTCTCTCTTCCTCCTCTCTCTTCCTCCTCTCTCTTCCTTCTATCTTTTCCTCCACCTCTTCCTCCTCTCTCCTTTTCCTCTCTCTTCCTCCTCTCTCATTATCCTCTCTCTTCCTCCTCTCTCTTCCTACTCTCTCATCTTCCTCTCTCTTCCTCCTATCTTTTCCTCCTCTCTCTTCCTCCTCTCTCTTCCTCCTCTCTCCTCTTCCTCTCTCTTCCTCCACTCTCTTCCGCCTCTCTCTTCCTCTTCTCTCTTCCCCCTCTATCTTCCTCCTCTCTTTTGCTCCTTGTCGGGGGAGGCAGCGGGTCTGCCTCTAGTCTAACTGAAGAAGAATTTAACCTTGAAGACATTCCAGTGTATCCATGAGAGGCCAGAAAGTCCCGAGAAGTGCCATGGAAACAAGATTAGAGAACTAAGATAAGAAGAACTGTCCTGACGATTCAGGCGAGAAACTATCACCCAATCGTGAACTGTTAGTTACTAAAGTAAACCAATCCTGTATGAACACCTACTTTGAAGAAGGTTATAAAAAAGCTTGTTAAAACAATAAAGGGGCTTTTGCAGCCATTTTGGTCGCTTTCACACAATCTGATGTTTGTCGTGTCCGTCTCAACTGCGACAAATGGTGACCCCGACGTGATAAATTAGAGCGACGTGATAAATTAGAGCGACGTGATAAATTAGAGCGACGTGATTGATTAGAGCAACGTGATTAGAGCAAAGTGGTCATTTAAAGGAGAATTATAACGGCGGCGGGAAGAGCCGCGGAGACGGAGCCCGGTGTAGCTGAGAGCAGAGGGAATCTGCCTGGTCCGGACCTGAATTTCGACACCTAAAAAGGTGAGCCACCGGGAACGGGACTGTAATTATGGGGCAGTCATTAACAAAGGAAGAGGAGACAATTTTGTCTACCTGGAAAGCCCTATTAAAAAGAAAGGGGGTTAAAACCTCAGAACAAAGCCTGAAAAAGATTTTGCTATGGAGTAAGATGCAAGGCTTTGAAGCCACAACAGTTACTGCATTCAGTGTGAGTGCATGGCAAGCAGTAGGATTGAAAATATTGGATGAGGTCTCTAAAGGACAAAAAGAGGCATGTGAGTTGGCAACCACATGGCGCTTATTGAGTGAAACCTTAAAGGAATGGAAGATAGAGCGTGAGGCCTCTGATGGGAAACTAACAGACATTCGACCTGAAGACAATGACGGGGAGGACTGTGGCAAAGGGACAAAGGCAGTGGATACCTCAGCCTCAGGAATAGCAGGCAGGAAACCCCTCACGGGCAAAAGCAGATCGCGCCCTCGCCCACCTCCTCCTCCTCCACCATTAAATATTTTGCGGGGCGATGAGGAGCCCCCCCCATCTAGCGGTGCAGCGGCGGCCCCTAGCGGCGCAGCAGCAGAAGGGGTGATTCCATCAGCCCCCCCCGAGGAGGAAAATAGGGCGGGTAACACAGAGCCAGAGAGCGAGAGTGAAAATGAAAGTGAGGGAGAAGAAGCTTTAACCACGGCTTTACAAACTCTACATATCACAGATAAACCCATGGTGAAGAAAGCCCAGCCATGGACTCTCCCTCCATCCACAGTAACTGTAATTCCAAGGTCCCCTGATCGATTTTGGGAGGGAGTTAGAAAGTATGCTGCTGAGGCTGGCAACTGGGATCTGGTTGAACGCCTCAGCCCATACTCTCCAACCCCGGCATGTCCAAAGCCTGTAGATATAGCAGCAGAGGCTTATGGTGCATTCCCTGTTTATAAAGCTGTTGCAGGCACAAATGAGCATGATGAGCACAATCCGATCAGTTGGAAGGTGGTGCAGGATTTGCAGAATAAAGCACAGAAATTTGGAATCAATTCTCCTGAGGTGATGCAACTTATTCGAATAATCAGCACAGATTTGTTGTGTCCATATGATGTTACACATCTCGCACAAGTGCTGTTTCAGCCAGTACAATTACAAGTGTTTCAATCTACTTGGAGGCAGATGGCACGAGCAGCTGCACAAAATAATGCTCGACTGCCACAAGACGATCCGAGGTTAGGACTCGGAGAAGACGCCTTGCTTGGCGAGGGACCATTTAGTAACCCTCAGCTGCAAGCTACGTGGCCTCCGATTGTCCTTGAACAGGCACAACACATAGGGATTACAGCATTAAAGCGAACCATGGAAATGGCAGCTCCAAAACAGAAGTATATTGCTATCCGGCAAGGTCCTAAAGAACCCTTTTTGCAATTTGTAGAAAAAATATCTGCTGCATTGGAGAAACAGGTAGAAGATGAAACGTTAAGACAAATGTTATGCAAACAGCTAGCAAAGGATAATGCTAATGAGGACTGCCAAAAGATAATACAGTCTTTACCAGGAGATCCTTCTATTCCTGACATGGTGGCCGCATGTTCAAAGGTTGGTACAGTGGAACATAAAATGGCGGCTTTAGCTACTGCCATGAACATGCGAAATACAGGAAAATGCTTTGGATGTGGTAAAGACGGTCATATGAAAGTAAATTGCCCGAACAGAAGGTCGGCAGGCAAGCAGCCCATGACTGTCCCACCAGGAACTAATTGCAATAAATGTGGGAAATTGGGACATTTCGCGAAACAATGTCGTTCCAAGTTTCATGCTAACGGGCAACCGATACAGGGAAACCACAAGAAGAGCGCGAGAGGGCGCGCGAGGACATCAAATCCCCTCCAGACAACAGGTCAAATCCCCTCTGTGAGCAGCTATCAGCCGCAACTACTGGCTCAGCAGGGTTGGATGTATCCACCGCCGACACAATAACTATAGTTACAAAAGACATTGTTAAGGTCCCTCTTGAGGCAAGGGGTCCCATAGGACGAGGACTGAGTGCGTTACTTATAGGAAGATCAAGTAGCACCTTAAACGGATTAATCGTGCATGTGGGAGTCATTGATGCTGACTTTACGGGTCAAATTTGTGCATTAGTTTCGACCCTTTATCCACCTGTTACGATTCCAAAAGGTACTCGTCTTGCTCAACTTGTTCCTTTTTTGAGTTGTGTCCCAAAAGCAGAACAGCGACTGCGAGGCGATGGAGGCTTCGGTTCTACAGGACCCCCTCAAGTGTGCTGGTCTCAGACTGTCTCATCATCTCGACCACATATGACGTGCACGCTGTCAAATCATGGACATTCACCGACTACAGTAAGGCTTGCGGGGCTCCTAGATACGGGCGCCGATGTGACTATTATTTCTAACTATCTGTGGCCATCCACCTGGCCAACAGAGGATGTGGACACAGGGGTAGTGGGGCTGGGAGGCTCCGCACGAGCAAGAACAGCAGCTACGGCAATTCTGATCACCAATCCTGAGGGCCAACAAGCAGTCGTTAAACCATATGTGACAGCAGCTCCCCTCAATCTATGGGGGAGAGATTGCTTGTCACAGTGGGGGGTGAAGATTACTACGGATTTTTAACGGGGGCCACTGTGCTGCAGGGTGTTAGGCAACCCACGCTTGTTTTAACTTGGTTAACGAATAACCCTGTGTGGGTGGATCAGTGGCCCCTACCAATGGAGAAATTAAAGGCCCTGCAAGAATTGGTGGCAGAACAGCTAGCTGCTGGACACATTGAACCCTCTCAGAGCCCCTGGAATACTCCAGTGTTTGTGATAAAAAAGAAATCAGGAAAATGGCGATTTTTGCATGACCTGCGGCAGATCAATGCTGTCATGGCCACGATGGGGGCTCTACAACCAGGCATGCCTTCACCGGCCATGATCCCTCAAGATTGGGAAATCATTGTCATGGATCTCAAGGATTGTTTTTTTACAATACCATTAGCCTTTCAAGACAGAGAAAAATTTGCATTCTCTGTGCCTTCTGTCAATCATGCAGAACCTGCAAAAAGATATCAATGGAAAGTTCTGCCGCAGGGCATGAAAAATTCACCAACAATTTGTCAATGGTTTGTGGCACAAGCTTTGTCACCTGTAAGGGAAAGATTCCCTACCAGTTATTGTTACCATTACATGGATGACATCCTGTTAGCATCAAACAACAAGGAGCAGTTGAATGACATGGAGAATGTGACTAGAAATTCATTACAACACTATGGATTAGTTATCGCCCCTGAAAAGGTGCAGAAAGTAGAACCCTGGAAGTATTTAGGACTAACAGTCACAGGTAGGCAGGTAATGCCTCAACCTGTGAAACTTAACCTTGAAGTTAAAACCCTTAATGATGTACAGAAGTTAATGGGATCTCTGAATTGGATTAGACCCTATCTCGGACTGACCAATTCACAACTGCAACCTTTATTGGAATTATTAAAAAATTCCAATGATCCAACAGAACCCAGAGTATTAACTGAGGAAGCATTAAAGGTAATTCACATGGTGGAACGATCTATACACGAGAAATTTGTTTCTCGAATAGATCTGTCTCAATTGGTGCAACTCTTTGTACTAATTGACAAAACTGTACCATTTGGTGCTTTGGTGCAGTGGAATTCTGAGTGGGATGACCCACTGCACATTCTAGAATGGATGTTTCTGTCATTCCGACCACGAAAAACTGCTCCTGGACTGTTTGAGCTTATTGCTGATGTAATCATAAAAGCCAGAAAACGATGTACAGAACTAACAGGGCGTGACCCAGCTAAGATTGTTTTACCTGTTCAAAATTGGTATTTTGAATGGTGCTTGGCAAATAATTATGAACTACAGGCAGCCATGGCGGGTTTTCAAGGACAGGTGTCATATCACCTCCCGTCACATCCGCTACTGAAATTTGCTCGAGAAATACCATTTGGTCAAAAAAATTTAAGCCGCCCAGAACCAGTGAACGGCCCTACTGTTTTTACAGATGGCTCAGGAAAAACAGGTAAAGCAGCAGTAGTATGGTATGAAAACAACAACTGGAACAACAAAGTAGTATATCAAAATGGTTCTCCACAAGTAGTAGAGCTACGTGCAATGGCTGTTGTTTTTTCTATTTTTTCTGTTCCTGTAAATATTGTAACTGACTCAGCATATGTAGCTAACTTAGTTTCTAGACTAGACAAAGTGGTTTTGACCATGTCAGACAATCAATTATTATTTGATGTACTTTTAGAACTCTGGAAAAGTATTCAACTACGGACAGAACCTTATTTTATCATGCACATCCGTAGTCATACCACTTTACCAGGATTTTATACAGAAGGTAATGCCAGAGTGGATGCTCTTGTTTCCGCTATGGCTCTTAATACTGTTCCTAACATAAAGCAACAAGCTGTATTATCACATCAATTTTTTCACCAAGGATATCGAGCTTTACGACGGCAGTTCGGCTTGTCTCATGCGGAAGCTCGGTCTATTGTAGCCGCCTGCCCTGACTGCCAAGGAACTCACACACCAGTGTATTTTGGTACTAACCCCAGAGGTATGCAGGCTTTACAGATTTGGCAAAGTGATGTTACTCACATAAATGAATTTGGCCGACAGAAGTATGTTCATGTTTCCATTGATACTTATTCTCATGCCTTAGTAGCAACAGCACATAACGGGGAGACAGGAAAAGATGTAGTTCGACACTTCCAAAAGGCTTTCTCTATGCTTGGGGTACCACGCCAAATAAAAACGGACAGTGGCCCAGCATACATTTCACAGAAGGTTCAAACATTTTTTAATTTGTGGGGTGTTACTCATGTTACAGGAATTCCCCATTCCCCAACAGGACAAGCAATTGTTGAGCGTGCACATAGTACGTTGAAGCGGCAGCTTCAAAAACAAAAAGGGGGAATGATTGGGGAACCACCACAGGCATGTTTAGATAAAGCAGTTTATGTTCTTAACTTTCTCCATTACGGGGATAATTCTTCTTTACCTCCTCTTTTTCAGCATTTCTCTTCTCTTTTTTCAAAACAGGATTTGCAAAAAGACATCAAAGTGCATGTTAGAGATCTAATTACTGGCCAGTGGAGTGGACCATGTGAATTATTAACCTGGGGCAGGGGTTATGCTTGTGTCTCTACAGATGCCGGCCCTCGCTGGGTTCCTGCTCGGTGTGTTCGGCCTGTGCTGGAACCTGCATCAGGCTGAAGGATGGGTAGTTCCACAACCCAAGCAGAATATCTGGGTAACTTTGGCAAATATGACACATCAAGAAACCTTGTGCCTTTCTACTGCGAACCCGGAAAATCCATTCTCCACCTGTTTGGTGGGAGTGCCAGTAGACACATGGCCAATCCCACAAACCCTTCAGGCTTTCTCTCTTTGCAACTCTTCAAAAAATTGTACAGATAATTGGGATGGTGTATATAGTCACCTTCCACAGGTTACGCAAGAACCCCAAGAGCTAGAGTTGCTAGGCTCTGTTATAATGGATGCTTGTGTGTTTTTTAATTACTCCTATAACACCACACGGAGAGGGCAAAATGTGAATGCAACTAATGCTGCTTATCATAATTCAACTGCTTGGTGCAATTATACTTCGACTAACATCTCACGATCTTTTGCTGTTCCTCTTGCATTACCTCCTGGTGTGTTTCTAATCTGTGGAGATCGTGCCTGGGGAGGCGTCCCATCTAAACTGAATGGAGGCCCGTGTAGCCTCGGACGTCTCACGTTATTAACACCAAATGTGTCAATGATTCTGAATATGACTCGAAAACATAAGCGAGTCCCAAGGACCGTTCATCGGTTTGAAAGTTCTTGTCGAGATAACGTTGAATTCTGGAATCCAGGCCAGATCATAACGGCCTCCATATTGGCACCAGGAGTTGGTGTTGCAAATGCCTTAACGACTTTGAATAAGTTGGGATGTTGGCTTAGCAAACAGACTAATGCTACTTCTTTAGCTTTAAGTGGCCTTTTAACTGATGTTGATAGTGTTAGACATGCTACTTTACAGAACAGGGCTGCAATTGACTTTTTGCTTTTAGCGCAAGGACATGGATGTGAAGATTTTGAAGGAATGTGTTGCATGAATTTGTCTGACCACTCAGAATCTATTTTTAAAAGTATACAGCAGCTGAAGGATGGTGTGAGGCGTCTAACAGAAGAGGACGGATTGGATTGGCTTACAAGGATGTTTAAAGGATGGGGACTTTCTGGATGGTTGATATCTCTGGTCAAAACTGTGGGGGTCATGATCTTGGTAATTGTGACTGTGCTTTTGATGTTGCCATGTCTTGTCAGTCTTCTGCAAAGGGCCCTGCAGAAGACTGTTTCTGCAATATTTCTAGCACAAATACAAAAAGGGGGAATTGTCGGGGGAGGCAGCGGGTCTGCCTCTAGTCTAACTGAAGAAGAATTTAACCTTGAAGACATTCCAGTGTATCCATGAGAGGCCAGAAAGTCCCGAGAAGTGCCATGGAAACAAGATTAGAGAACTAAGATAAGAAGAACTGTCCTGACGATTCAGGCGAGAAACTATCACCCAATCGTGAACTGTTAGTTACTAAAGTAAACCAATCCTGTATGAACACCTACTTTGAAGAAGGTTATAAAAAAGCTTGTTAAAACAATAAAGGGGCTTTTGCAGCCATTTTGGTCGCTTTCACACAATCTGATGTTTGTCGTGTCCGTCTCAACTGCGACAGCTCCTCTCTATTTTTCCTCTCTCTTCCTCCTCTCTCTTCCTCCTCTCTTTTCCTCCACCTCTTCCTCCTCTCTCCTCTTCCTCTCTCTTCCTCCACTCTCTTCCGCCTCTCTCTTCCTCTTCTCTCTTCCCCCTCTATCTTCCTCCTCTCTTTTGCTCCTCTCTATTTTTCCTCTCTCTTCCTCCTCTCTCTTCCTCCTCTCTTTTCCTCCACCTCTTCCTCCTCTCTTCTTTTCCTCTCTCTTCCTTCTCTCTCCTCTTCTTCTCTCTTCCTCCTCTCTCTTCCTACTCTCTTCCTCCTCTCTCTTCCTTCAATCTTTTCCTCCACCTCTTCCTCCTCTCTCTTTTTCCTCTCTCTTCCTCCTCTCTCATTTTCGTCTCTCTTCCTCCTCTCTCTTCCTACTCTCTTTTCCTCCGCTCTCTTCCTCCTCTCTTTTCCTCCTCTCTCCTCTTCCTCTCTCTTCCTCCTCTCTCTTCCTCCTCTCTCTTCCTCCTCTCATTTCCTCCTCTCTCTTCCTCCTCTCTCTTCCTCCTCTCTTTTCCTCCTCTCTATTTTTCCTCTCTCTTCCTCCTCTCTCTTCCTCAACTCTCTTCCCCCTCTCTTTTCCTCCTCTCTCTTCCTCCTCTCTTTCCTCCTCTAGCCTCTTCCTCTCTCTTCCTCCTCTCTCTTCCTCCTCTCTCTTCCTTCTCTCTCCTCTTCCTCTCTCTCCCTCCTCTCTCTTCCCCCTCTCTATTCCTCATCTCTTCTTTTCCTCTCTCTTCCTCCTCTCTCCTCTTCTTTTCTCATCCTCCTCTCTCTTCCTACTCTCTTCCTCCTCTCTCTTCCTTCTACCTTTTCCTCCACCTCTTCCTCCTCTCTCCTTTTCCTCTCTCTTCCTCCTCTCTCATTTTCGTCTCTCTTCCTCCTCTCTCTTCCTACTCTCTTTTCCTCCGCTCTCTTCCTCCTCTCTTTTCCTCCTCTGTCCTCTTCCTCTCTCTTCCTCCTCTCTCTTCCTCCTCTCTCTTCCTTCTATCTTTTCCTCCACCTCTTCCTCCTCTCTCCTTTTCCTCTCTCTTCCTCCTCTCTCCTCTTCCTCCTTCTTCCTCCTCTCTCTTCCTCCTCTCTCTTTCTCCTCTCTTTTCCTCCTCTCTCCTCCTCCTCTCTTCTTTTCCTCTTTCTTCCCATCTCCCTTCCTCCTCTCTCCTCTTCCTCTCTCTTCCTCCTCTCTCCTCCTCCTCTCTCCTCTTCTTCTCTCTTCCTTCTCTCTCTTCCTCCTGTCTCTTCCTCCTCTCTCTTCCTCCTCTCTTTTCCTCCTCTCTCCTCCTCCTCTCTCTTCCTCCTCTCTCTACGTCCTCTCTCTTCCTCCTCTCATTTCCTCCTCTATCATCCTTCTCCTTCTTCCTCCTCTCTCTTCCTTCTCTCTTTTCCTCCTTTCTCCTCTTCCTCACTCTTCATCCTCTCTCTTCCTCCTCTCTCCTCTTCCTCTCTCTTCCTCCTCTCTCTTCCTCCTCACTCTTCCTCCTCTCTCTTCCTCCTCTCTCTTCATCCTCTCTTCTCTTCCTCTCTGTTCCTCCTCCCTTTTCCTCCTCTGTCTTCCTCCTCTTTCCTCTTCCTCTCTCTTCCTCGTCTCTCTTCCTCCTCGCTCTTCCTCCTCTCTCTTCCTCCTCTCTCCTCTTCCTCTTTCTTCCTCCTCTCTCTTCCTCCTCTCTTTTCCTCCTCTCTCCCATTCATCTCTTTTCCTCCTCTCTCCTCCTCCTCTCTTCTTTTCCTCTTTCTTCCTCATCTCCCTTCCTCCTCTCTCCTCTTCCTCTCTCTTCCTCCTCTCTCCTCCTCCTCTCTCCTCTTCTCTCTTCCTCCTCTCTCTTCCTCCTGTCTCTTCATCCTCTGTCTTCCTCCTCTCTTTTCCTCCTCTCTTCTCCTCCTCTCTCTTCCTCCTCTGTCTTCCTCCTCTCTCCTCCTCCTCTCTCCTCTTCCTCTCTCTTCCTCCTCTCTCTTCCTCCTCTCTCTTCCTCCTTTCTTTTCCTCCTCTCTCCTCTTCCTCACTCTTCCTTCACTCTCTTCCTCCTCTCTCTTCCTCCTCTTTCCTCTTCCTCTCTCTTCCTCCTCTCTCTTCCTCCTCTCTCCTCCTACACTCTCTCTCCCTACTCTCTCTTCCTCCTCTCTCTTCCTCCTCTCTCTTCATCCTCTCTCCTCTTCCTCTCTGTTCCTCCTCTCTTTTCCTCCTCTGTCTTCCTCCTCTTTCCTCTTCCTCTCTCTTCCTCCTCTCTCTTCCTCCTCACTCCTTCTCCACTCTCTTCCTCCTCTCTCTTCCTCCTCTCATTTCCTCCTCTATCATCCTTCTCTCTCTTCCTCCTCTCTCATTTTCCTGTCTCTTCCTCCTCTCTCTTCCTACTCTCTCCTCTTACTCTCTCTTCCTCCTCTCTCCTCTTCCTCTCTCTTCCTCCTCTCTCTTCCCCCTCTCTCTTCCTCCTCTGTTTTCCTCCTCTCTATTTTTCCTCTCTCTTCCTCCTCTCTCTTCCTCCTCTCTCTTCCTCCTCTCTCTTGCTTCTCTCTTTTCCTCCACCTCTTCCTCCTCTCTCTTCCTCCTCTCCCTTCCTCCTCTCTCATTTTCCTCTCTCTTCCTCCTCTCTCTTCCTACTCTCTCATCTTCCTCTCTCTTGTTCCTCTCTCTTCCTCCTCTCTCTTCATTCTCTCTCCTCTATCTCTCTGTTCCTCCTCCCATTTCCTCCTCTGTCTTCCTCCTCTTTCCTCTTCCTCTCTCTTCCTCCTCTCTCTTCCACCTCTCTATTTCTCCTCTCTCTTCTTCCTCTCTCTTCCTCCTCTCTCCTCTTCCTCTCTCTTCCTCCTCTCTCTTCCTTCTACCTTTTCCTCCACCTCTTCCTCCTCTCTCCTTTTCCTCTCTATTCCTCCTCTCTCATTTTCCTCTCTCTTCCTCCTCTCTCTTCCTCCTCTCTCTTCCTCATCTCTCTTCCTCCTCTCTCCTCTTCCTCTCTCTTCCTCCTCTCTCTTCGCCCTCTCACTTCCTCCTCTCTCTTCCCCCTCTCTTTTCCTCCTCTCTATTATTCCTCTCTCTTCCTCCTCTCTCTTCCTCCTCTCTCTTACTCCTCTCTCTTCCTCCTCTCTTTTCCTCCACCTCTTCCTCCTCTCTCCTTTTCCTCTCTCTTCCTCATCTCTCATTATCCTGTCTCTTCCTCCTCTCTCTTCCTACTCTCTCCTCTTCCTATCTCTTCCTCCTCTCTTTTCCTCCTCTCTCTTCCACCTCTCTGTTCCTCCCTTCTCCTACTACTCTCTCTCTCCATCCCTCTCCTCTTCCTCTCTCTTCCTCCTCTCTCCTCCTCCTCTCTCCTCTTCCTCTCTCTTCCTACTC
>NW_027437001.1:0-29182 GCF_047716275.1 Strix uralensis
GAGGAAGAGAGAGGAGGAAGAGAGAGGAAGATGAGAGAGGAGGAAGAGAGAGGAGGAAGAGCGAGGATTAAGAGAGACGAGGAAGAGAGGTGAATATTAAAGAGGAGGAAGAGAGAGGAGGAAAAGGGAGGAGGAACAGAGAGGAAGAGGAGAGAGGATGAAGAGAGAGGAGGAAGAGAGAGGAGAAAGAGAGAGGAGGAAGAGAGAGGAAGAGGAGAGAGTAGGAAGAGAGAGGAGGAAGAGAGAGGAAAATGAGAGATGAGGAAGAGAGAGGAAAAGGAGAGAGGAGGAAGAGGTGGAGGAAAAGATAGAAGGAAGAGAGAAGAGGAAGAGAGAGGAAGATGAGAGAGGAGGAAGAGAGAATAGGAAGAAATAGGAAAAGAAGAGAGGAGGAGGAGAGAGGAGGAAAAGAGAGGAATGGGAGAGAGGAGGAAAAGAGAGGAGGAAGAGAGAGGAGGAAGATAGAGAAGGATGAAAGAGGAGGAAATGAGAGGAGGAAGAGAGAGGAGGAACAGAGAGGAGGAAGAGAGAGGAAGAGGAGAGAGGAGGAAGAGAGAGGAGGAAGAGCGAGGATTAAGAGAGAGGAAGATTAAAGAGGAGGAAGAGAGAGGAGGAAAAGGAGGAGGAACAGAGTGGAAGAGGAGAGAGGATGAAGAGATAGGAGGAAGAGAGAGGAGAAAGAGAGAGGACGAAGAGAGAGGAAGAGGAGAGAAGAGGAAGAGAGAGGATGAAGAGTGAGGAAGAGGAGAAAGGAGGAAGAGAGACGAGGAAGAGAGAAGAGGAAAAGAGAGGAGGAAGAGAGCGGAAGAGGACAGAGTAGGAATAGAGAGGAAAATGAGAGAGGAGGAAGAGAGAGGAAAAGGAGAGAGGAGGAAGAGGTGGAGGAAAAGTGAAGAGGAAGAGAGAGGAGGAAGAGAGAGGAGGTAGAGGGAGGAGGATGAGAGAGGAGGAAAAGAGAGGAGGAAGAGAGAGGAGGAAGATAGAGGAGGAAGAGAGAGGAGGAAGAGAGAGGAAGATGAGAGAGGAGGAAGAGAGATGAGGAAGAAATAGGAAAAGAAGAGAGGAGGAGGAGAGAGGAGGAAGAGAGAGGAATGGGAGAGAGGAGGAAAAGAGAGGAGGAAGAGAGAGGAGAAAGAGAGAGGAAGATGAGAGTGGAGGAAGAGAGAGGAGGAAGAGCGAGGATTAAGAGAGAGGAGGAAGAGAGAGCAGGAAGAGAGGTGAAGATTAAAGAGGAGGAAGAGAAAGGAGGAAAAGGGAGGAGGAACAGAGAGGAAGAGGAGAGAGGATGAAGAGAGAGGAGGAAGAGAGAGGAGAAAGAGAGAGGAGGAACAGAGAGGAAGAGGAGAGAGGATGAAGAGAGATGAGGAAGAGATAGGACGAAGAGAGAGGAGGAAGAGAGAGGAGGTAGAGGGAGGAGGAAGATAGAGGAGGAAGAGAGAGGAGGAAGAGAGAGGAGGAATAGTGAGAATAGGAGGAGAGAGGAGGAAGAGAGAGGAGGAAGAGAGAGGAGGAAGAGGGAGGAGAGAGAGGGAGAAGAGGAGAAATGAGGAAGAGTGAGGAAAAGGAGAGAGGAGGAAAAGAGATGGGGAAGAGAGAGGAGGAAGAGAGAGGAGGATGAGAGAGGAGGAAATGAGAGGAGGAAAGGGAGGAGGAATAGAGAGAAAGAGGGGAGAGGTTGAAGAGAGAGGAGGAAAAGAGAGGAGGAAGAGAGAGGAAAATGAGAGAGGAGGAAGAGAGAGGAAAAGGAGAGAGGAGGAAGAGGTGGAGGAAGAGAGAGGAGGAAGAGAGAGGAAAAATACAGAGGAGGAAAAGAGAGGACGAAGAGAGAGGGGGAAGAGAGAGGAGGAAGAGAGAGGAAGAGGAGAGAGGGGGAAAAGAGAGGAGGAAGAGAAATTAAAATGAGAGAGGAGGAAGAGAGAGGAGGAAGAGAGAGGAGGAAGAGAGAGGAGGAAGAGAGAGGAGGAAGAGAGAGAAGGATGATAGAGGAGGATATGAGAGGAGGAAGAGAGAGGAGGAAGAGAGTGGAAGAGGAGAGAGGAGGAGGAGACAGGAGGAAGAGAGAGGAAGAGGTGAGAGGAGGAAGAGAGATGAGGAAGAAAGAGGAAAAGAAGAGAGGAGGAGGAGAGAGGAGGAAAAGAGAGGAATGGGAGAGAGGAGGAAAAGAGAGGAGGAAGAGAGAAGAAGAGGAGAGAGGAGGAGGAGAGAGGAGGAAGAGAGAGGAAGAGGAGAGAGGAGGAAGAGAGATGAGGAAGAAAGAGGAAAAGAAGAGAGGAGTAGGAGAGAGGAGGAAAAGAGAGGAGGAAGAGAGAGGAGGAAGAGCGAGGAAGAAGAGAGAGGAGGAAGAGAGAGGAAGAGGAGAGATGAGGAAGACAGAGGAGGAAAAGGGAGGAGGAACAGAGAGGAAGAGAAGAGAGGATGAAGAGAGAGGAGGAAGAGAGAGGAGGAAGAGAGAGGAGGAAGACAGAGGAGGAAGAGAGAGGAAGAGGAGAGAGGAGGAAGAGAGAGGATGAAGAGTGAGGAAGAGGAGAAAGGAGGAAGAGAGTGAAGGAAGAGAGAGGAGGAGGAGAGAGGAGGAAGAGAGAGAAGGATGATAGAGGAGGAAATGAGAGGAGTAAGAGAGAGGAGGTAGAGAGAGGAGGAAGAGAGAGGAGGAAGAGAGAGGAGGAAAAGAGAGGAGGAAAAGAGAGGAGGAAGGGAGAGGAGGAAGAGAGAAGAGGAAGAGAAAGGAAGAGGAGAGAGGAGGAAGAGAGATGAGGAAGAAAGAGGAAAAGAAGAGAGGAGGAGGAGAGAGGAGGAAAAGAGAGGAATGGGAGAGAGGAGGAAAAGAGAGGAGGAAGAGAGAGGAGGAAGATAGAGAAGGATGAAAGAGGAGGAAATGAGAGGAGGAAGAGAGAGGAGGAATAGAGAGGAGGAAGAGAGAAAAAGAGGAGAGAGGAGGAGGAGAGAGGAGGAAGAGAGAGGAAGAGGAAAGAGGAAGAGGAGAGAGGAGGAATAGAGATGAGGAAGAAATAGGAAAAGAAGAGAGGAGGAGGAGAGAGGAGGAAGAGAGAGGAATGGGAGAGAGGAGGAAAAGAGAGGAGAAAGAGAGAGGAGGAAGACAGAGGAGGAGAAGAGAGGAGGAAAAGAGAGGAGGAAGAGAGAGGAGGAAGAGAGAGGAGGAAGAGAGAGGAGGAAGAGAGACGAGGAAGAGAGAGGAAGAGGAGAGAGGAGGAAGAGATATGAGGAAGAAATAAGAAAAGAAGAGAGGAGGAGGAGAGAGGAGGAAGAGAGAGGAGGAAGATAGAGAAGGATGATAGAGGAGGAAATGAGAGGAGGAAGAGAGAGGAGGAATAGAGAGGAGGAAGAGAGAAGAAGAGGAGAGAGGAGGAGGAGAGAGGAGGAAGAGAGAGGAAGAGGAGAGAGGAGGAGGAGAGAGGAGAAAGAGAGAGGAGGAAGAGAGATGAGGAAGAGAGAGGAAGAGGAGAGAGGAGGAAGAGAGATGAGGAAGAAATAGGAAAAGAAGAGAGGAGGAGGAGAGAGGAGGAAGAAAGAGGAATGGGAGAGAGGAGGAAAAGAGAGGAGGAAGAGAGAGGAGGAAGAGAGAGGAGGAGAAGAGAGGAGGAAAAGAGAGGAGGAAGAGAGAGGAGGAAGAGAGAGGAGGAAGAGATATGAGGAAGAAATAAGAAAAGAAGAGAGGAGGAGAAGAGAGGAGGAAGAGAGAGGAATGGGAGAGAGGAGGAAAAGAGAGGAGGAAGAGAGAGGAGGAACAGAGAGGAGGAAGAGAGAGGAAGAGGAGAGAGGAGGAAGAGAGAGGAGGAAGAGCGAGGATTAAGAGAGAGGAAGATTAAAGAGGAGGAAGAGAGAGGAGGAAAAGGGAGGAGGAACAGAGTGGAAGAGGAGAGAGGATGAAGAGATAGGAGGAAGAGAGAGGAGAAAGAGAGAGGATGAAGAGAGAGGAAGAGGAGAGAAGAGGAAGATAGAGGATGAAGAGTGAGGAAGAGGAGAAAGGAGGAAGAGAGACGAGGAAGAGAGAAGAGGAAAAGAGAGGAGGAAGAGAGCGGAAGAGGACAGAGTAGGAATAGAGAGGAAAATGAGAGAGTAGGAAGAGAGAGGAAAAGGAGAGAGGAGGAAGAGGTGGAGGAAAAGTGAAGAGGAAGAGAGAGGAGGAAGAGAGAGGAGGAAGAGAGAGGAGGTAGAGGGAGGACGATGAGAGAGGAGGAAAAGAGAGGAGGAAGAGAGAGGAGGAAGAGAGTGGAGGAAGAGAGAGGAGGAAGAGAGAGGAAGAGGAGAGAGGAGGAGGAGAGAGGAGGAACAGAGAGGAAGATGAGAGAGGAGGAAGAGAGATGAGGAAGAAATAGGAAAAGAAGAGAGGAGGAGGACAGAGGAGGAAGAGAGAGGAATGGGAGAGAGGAGGAAAAGAGAGGAGGAAGAGAGAGGAGGAAGAGAGAGGAGAAAGAGAGAGGAAGATGAGAGAGGTGGAAGAGAGAGGAGGAAGAGCGAGGATTAAGAGAGAGGAGGAAGTGAGGTGAAGATTAAAGAGGAGGAAGAGAGAGGAGGAAAAGGGAGGAGGAACAGAGAGGAAGAGGAGAGATGATGAAGAGAGAGGAGGAAGAGAGAGGAGGAAGAGAGAGGAGGAAAAGAGAGGAGGAAGAGAGAGGAAGAGGAGAGAGTAGGAAGAGAGAGGAGGAAGAGAGAGGAAAATGAGAGAGGAGGAAGAGAGAGGAAAAGGAGAGAGGAGGAAGAGGTGGAGGAAGAGAGAGGAGGAAGAGGGAGGAAAAATATAGAGGAGGAAAAGAGAGGACGAAGAGAGAGGGGGAAGAGAGAGGAGGAAGAGAGAGGAAGAGGAGAGAGGAGGAAGAGAGAGGACGAAGAGAGAGGAGAAAAGAGAGGAGGAAGAGAGAGGAAGAGGAGAGAGGGGGAAAAGAGAGGAGGAAGAGAAAGTAAAATGAGAGAGGAGGAAGAGAGAGGAGGAAGAGAGAGGAGGAAGAGAGAGGAGAAAGAGAGAGGAGGAAGACAGATGAAGATGAGAGAGGAGGAAAAGAGAGGAGGAAGAGAGAGGAGGAAGAGAGAGGAGGAAGAGAGAGGAAGAGGAGAGAGGAGGAAGAGATATGAGGAAGAAATAAGAAAAGAAGAGAGGAGGAGGAGAGAGGAGGAAGAGAGAGGAATGGGAGAGAGGAGGAAAAGAGAGGAGGAAGAGAGAGGAGGAAGAGAGAGGAGGAGAAGAGAGGAGGAAAAGAGAGGAGGAAGAGAGAGGAGGAAGAGAGAGGAGGAAGAGAGAGGAAGAGGAGAGAGGAGGAAGAGATATGAGGAAGAAATAAGAAAAGAAGAGAGGAGGAGGAGAGAGGAGGAAGAGAGAGGAATGGGAGAGAGGAGGAAAAGAGAGGAGGAAGAGAGAGGAGGAACAGAGAGGAGGAAGAGAGAGGAAGAGGAGAGAGGAGGAAGAGAGAGGAGGAAGAGCGAGGATTAAGAGAGAGGAAGATTAAAGAGGAGGAAGAGAGAGGAGGAAAAGGGAGGAGGAACAGAGTGGAAGAGGAGAGAGGATGAAGAGTGAGGAAGAGGAGAAAGGAGGAAGAGAGACGAGGAAGAGAGAAGAGGAAAAGAGAGGAGGAAGAAAGCGGAAGAGGACAGAGTAGGAATAGAGAGGAAAATGAGAGAGGAGGAAGAGAGAGGAAAAGGAGAGAGGAGGAAGAGGTGGAGGAAAAGTGAAGAGGAAGAGAGAGGAGGAAGAGAGAGGAGGAAGAGAGAGGAGGTAGAGGGAGGACGATGAGAGAGGAGGAAAAGAGAGGAGGAAGAGAGAGGAGGAAGAGAGAGGAGGAAGAGAGAGGAGGAAGAGAGAGGAAGAGGAGAGAGGAGGAGGAGAGAGGAGGAACAGAGAGGAAGATGAGAGAGGAGGAAGAGAGATGAGGAAGAAATAGGAAAAGAAGAGAGGAGGAAGAGAGAGGAGGAAGAGAAAGGAATGGGAGAGAGGAGGAAAAGAGAGGAGGAAGAGAGAGGAGGAAGAGAGAGGAGAAAGAAAGAGGAAGATGAGAGAGGAGGAAGAGAGAGGAGGAAGAGCGAGGATTAAGAGAGAGGAGGAAGTGAGGTGAAGATTAAAGAGGAGGAAGAGAGAGGAGGAAAAGGGAGGAGGAATAGAGAGGAAGAGGGGAGAGGATGAAGAGAGAGGAGGAAGAGAGAGTAGAAAGAGAGAGGAAGAGGAGAGAGGAGGAAGAGAGAGGAAGAGGAGAGAGTAGGAAGAGAGAGGAGGAAGAGAGAGGAAAATGAGAGAGGAGGAAGAGAGAGGAAAAGGAGAGAGGAGGAAGAGGTGGAGGAAGAGAGAGGAGGAAGAGGGAGGAAAAATATAGAGGAGGAAAAGAGAGGACGAAGAGAGAGGGGGAAGAGAGAGGAGGAAGAGAGAGGAAGAGGAGAGAGGAGGAAGAGAGAGGACGAAGAGAGAGGAGAAAAGAGAGGAGGAAGAGAGAGGAAGAGGAGAGAGGGGGAAAAGAGAGGAGGAAGAGAAAGTAAAATGAGAGAGGAGGAAGAGAGAGGAGGAAGAGAGAGGAGGAAGAGAGAGGAGAAAGAGAGAGGAGGAAGACAGATGAAGATGAGAGAGGAGGAAAAGAGAGGAGGAAGAGAGAGGAGGAAGAGAGAGGAGGAAGAGAGAGGAAGAGGAGAGAGGAGGAAGAGATATGAGGAAGAAATAAGAAAAGAAGAGAGGAGGAGGAGAGAGGAGGAAGAGAGAGGAATGGGAGAGAGGAGGAAAAGAGAGGAGGAAGAGAGAGGAGGAAGAGAGAGGAGGAGAAGAGAGGAGGAAAAGAGAGGAGGAAGAGAGAGGAGGAAGAGAGAGGAGGAAGAGAGAGGAAGAGGAGAGAGGAGGAAGAGATATGAGGAAGAAATAAGAAAAGAAGAGAGGAGGAGGAGAGAGGAGGAAGAGAGAGGAATGGGAGAGAGGAGGAAAAGAGAGGAGGAAGAGAGAGGAGGAACAGAGAGGAGGAAGAGAGAGGAAGAGGAGAGAGGAGGAAGAGAGAGGAGGAAGAGCGAGGATTAAGAGAGAGGAAGATTAAAGAGGAGGAAGAGAGAGGAGGAAAAGGGAGGAGGAACAGAGTGGAAGAGGAGAGAGGATGAAGAGTGAGGAAGAGGAGAAAGGAGGAAGAGAGACGAGGAAGAGAGAAGAGGAAAAGAGAGGAGGAAGAAAGCGGAAGAGGACAGAGTAGGAATAGAGAGGAAAATGAGAGAGGAGGAAGAGAGAGGAAAAGGAGAGAGGAGGAAGAGGTGGAGGAAAAGTGAAGAGGAAGAGAGAGGAGGAAGAGAGAGGAGGAAGAGAGAGGAGGTAGAGGGAGGACGATGAGAGAGGAGGAAAAGAGAGGAGGAAGAGAGAGGAGGAAGAGAGAGGAGGAAGAGAGAGGAGGAAGAGAGAGGAAGAGGAGAGAGGAGGAGGAGAGAGGAGGAACAGAGAGGAAGATGAGAGAGGAGGAAGAGAGATGAGGAAGAAATAGGAAAAGAAGAGAGGAGGAAGAGAGAGGAGGAAGAGAAAGGAATGGGAGAGAGGAGGAAAAGAGAGGAGGAAGAGAGAGGAGGAAGAGAGAGGAGAAAGAAAGAGGAAGATGAGAGAGGAGGAAGAGAGAGGAGGAAGAGCGAGGATTAAGAGAGAGGAGGAAGTGAGGTGAAGATTAAAGAGGAGGAAGAGAGAGGAGGAAAAGGGAGGAGGAATAGAGAGGAAGAGGGGAGAGGATGAAGAGAGAGGAGGAAGAGAGAGTAGAAAGAGAGAGGAAGAGGAGAGAGGAGGAAGAGAGAGGAAGAGGAGAGAGTAGGAAGAGAGAGGAGGAAGAGAGAGGAAAATGAGAGAGGAGGAAGAGAGAGGAAAAGGAGAGAGGAGGAAGAGGTGGAGGAAGAGAGAGGAGGAAGAGGGAGGAAAAATATAGAGGAGGAAAAGAGAGGACGAAGAGAGAGGGGGAAGAGAGAGGAGGAAGAGAGAGGAAGAGGAGAGAGGAGGAAGAGAGAGGACGAAGAGAGAGGAGAAAAGAGAGGAGGAAGAGAGAGGAAGAGGAGAGAGGGGGAAAAGAGAGGAGGAAGAGAAAGTAAAATGAGAGAGGAGGAAGAGAGAGGAGGAAGGGAGAGGAGGAAGAGAGAGGAGAAAGAGAGAGGAGAAAGACAGATGAAGATGAGAGAGGAGGAAAAGAGAGGAGGAAGAGAGAGGAGGAAAAGAGAGGAGGAAGAGAGAGGAGGAAGAGAGAGAAGGATGATAGTGGAGGATATGAGAGGAGGAAGAGAGAGTAGGAAGAGAGTGGAAGAGGAGAGAGGACGAGGAGACAGGAGGAAGAGAGAGGAAGAGGAGAGAGGAGGAAGAGAGTTGAGGAAGAATGAGGAAAAGAAGAGAGGAGGAGGAGAGAGGAGGAAAAGAGAGGAGGAAGAGAGAGGAGGAAGAGAGTGAAGGATGATAGAGGAGGAAATGAGAGGAGGAAGAGAGACGAGGAATAGAGAGGAGGAAGAGAGAAGATGAGGAGAGAGGAGGAGGAGAGAGGAGGAAGAGAGAGGAAGAGGAGAGAGGAGGAAGAGAGATGAGAAGAAAGAGGAAAAGAAGAGAGGAATGGGAGAGAGGAGGAAAAGAGAGGAGCAAGACAGAGGAGGAAGAGAGAGGAGAAAGAGAGAGGAAGATGAGAGAGGTGGAAGAGAGAGGAGGAAGAGCGAGGATTAAGAGAGAGGAGGAAGTGAGGTGAAGATTAAAGAGGAGGAAGAGAGAGGAGGAAAAGGGAGGAGGAACAGAGAGGAAGAGGAGAGATGATGAAGAGAGAGGAGGAAGAGAGAGGAGAAAGAGAGAGGAAGAGGAGAGAGGAGGAAAAGAGAGGAGGAAGAGAGAGGAGGAAGAGAGAGGAGAGAGAGGGAGAAGAGGAGAAATGAGGAAGAGTGAGGTTAAAGAAGAGAGGAGGAAAAGAGATGGGGAAGAGAGAGGAGGAAGAGAGAGGAGGATGAGAGAGGAGGAAAAGAGAGGAGGAAAAGGGAGGAGGAACAGAGAGAAAGAGGAGAGAGGATGAAGAGAGAGGAGGAAGAGAGAGGAGGAAGAGAGAGGAGTAAAAGACAGGAGGAAGAGAGAGGAAGAGGAGAGAGTAGGAAGAGAGAGGAGGAAGAGAGGAAAATGAGAGAGGAGGAAGAGAGAGGAAAAGGTGAGAGGAGGAAGAGGTGGAGGAAGAGAGAGGAGGAAGAGTGAGGAAAAATATAGAGGAGTAAAAGAGAGGACGAAGAGAGAGGGGGAAGAGAGAGGAGGAAGAGAGAGGAAGAGGAGAGAGGAGGAAGAGAGAGGACGAAGAGAGAGGAGAAAAGAGAGGAGGAAGAGAGAGGAAGAGGAGAGAGAGGGAAAAGAGAGGAGGAAGAGAAAGTAAAATGAGAGAGGAGGAAGAGAGAGGAGGAAGAGAGAGGAGGAAGAGAGAGGAGAAAGAGAGAGGAGGAAGACAGATGAAGATGAGAGAGGAGGAAAAGAGAGGAGGAAGAGAGAGGAGGAAAAGAGAGGAGGAAGAGAGAGGAGGAAGAGAGAGGAGGAAGAGAGTGGAAGAGGAGAGAGGAGGAGGAGACAGGAGGAAGAGAGAGGAAGAGGAGAGAGGAGGAAGAGAGATGAGGAAGAAAGAGGAAAAGAAGAGAGGAGGAGGAGAGAGGAGGAAAAGAGAGGAATGGGAGAGAGGAGGAAAAGAGAGGAGGAAGAGAGAGGAGGAAGAGAGTGAAGGATGATAGAGGAGGAAATGAGAGGAGGAAGGGAGAGGAGGAATAGAGAGGAGGAAGAGAGAAGAAGAGGAGAGAGGAGGAGGAGAGAGGAGGAAGAGAGAAGAAGAGGAGAGAGGAGGAAGAGAGATGAGGAAGAAAGAGGAAAAGAAGAGAGGAGGAGGAGAGAGGAGGAAAAGAGAGGAGGAAGAGAGAGGAGGAAGAGAGAGGAGGAAGAGAGAGGAAGAGGCGAGAGGTGGAAGAGAGAGGAGGAAGAGCGAGGAAGAAGAGAGAGGAGGAAGAGTGAGGAAGAGGAGAGAGGAGGAAGACAGAGGAGGAAAAGGGAGGAGGAACAGAGAGGAAGAGAAGAGAGGATGAAGAGAGAGGAGGAAGAGAGAGGAGGAAGAGAGAGGAGGAAGATAGAGGAGGAAGAGAGAGGAAGAGGAGAGAGGAGGAAGAGAGAGGATGAAGAGTGAGGAAGAGGAGAAAGGAGGAAGAGAGTGAAGGAAGAGAGCGGAGGAGGAGAGAGGAGGAAGAGAGAGAAGGATGATAGAGGAGGAAATGAGAGGAGTAAGAGAGAGGAGGTAGAGAGAGGAGGAAGAGAGGAGGAGGAGAGAGGAGGAAAAGAGAGGAGGAAGAGAGAGGAGGAAGAGAGAGCAAGAGGACAGAGGAGGAGGAGAGAGGAGAAAGAGAGAGGAGGAAGAGAGAGGAGGAAGAGAGAGAAGGATGATAGAGGAGGAAATGAGAGGAGGAAGAGAGAGGAGGAAGAGAGAGGAGATAGAGAGAGGAGGAGGAGAGAGGAGGAAAAGAGAGGAGGAAGAGAGAGGAGGAAGAGAGAGGAGGAAGAGAGAGGAAGAGGCGAGAGGGGGAAGAGAGAGGAGGAAGAGCGAGGAAGAAGAGAGTGGAGGAAGAGAGAGGAAGAGGAGAGAGGAGGAAGACAGAGGAGGAAAAGGGAGGAGGAACAGAGAGGAAGAGAAGAGAGGATGAAGAGAGAGGAGGAAGAGAGAGGAGGAAGAGAGAGGAGGAATACAGAAGAGGAAGAGAGAGGAAGGGGAGAGAGGAGGAAGAGAGAGGATGAAGAGTGAGGAAGAGGAGAAAGGAGGAAGAGAGTGAAGGAAGATAGAGGAGGAAGAGAGAGGAGGAAGAGAGAGAAGGATGATAGAGGAGGAAAGGAAAGGAGTAAGAGAGAGGAGGTAGAGAGAGGAGGAAGAGAGAGGAAGAGGAGAGAGGAAGAGGAGAGAGGAGGAAGAGAGATGAGGAAGAAATAGGAAAAGAAGAGAGGAGGAGGAGAGAGGAGGAAGAGAGAGGAATGGGAGAGAGGAGGAAAAGAGAGGAGGAAGAGAGAGGAGGAAGAGAGAGGAGGAGAAGAGAGGAGGAAAAGAGAGGAGGAAGAGAGAGGAGGAAGAGAGAGGAGGAAGAGAGACGAGGAAGAGAGAGGAAGAGGAGAGAGGAGGAAGAGATATGAGGAAGAAATAAGAAAAGAAGAGAGGAGGAGGAGAGAGGAGGAAGAGAGAGGAGGAAGATAGAGAAGGATGAAAGAGGAGGAAATGAGAGGAGGAAGAGAGAGGAGGAATAGAGAGGAGGAAGAGAGAAGAAGAGTAGAGAGGAGGAGGAGAGAGGAGGAAGAGAGAGGAAGAGCAGATAGGAGGAGGAGAGAGGAGAAAGAGAGAGGAGGAAGAGAGATGAGGAAGAGAGAGGAAGAGGAGAGAGGAGAAGAGAGATGAGAGAAGGAAAGAAGAGAGGAGGAGGAGAGAGGAGGAAGAAAGAGGAAGGGAGAGAGGAGGAAAGAGAGGAGGAAGAGAGAGGAGAGAGAGAGGAGGAGAAGAGAGGAGGAGAAAGAGAGGAGGAAGAGAGAGGAGAAGAGAGAGGAGGAAGAGAGAGGAGGAAGAGAGAGGAAGAGGAGAGAGGAGGATGAGATATGAGGAAGAATAAGAAAGAGAGAGGAGGAGGAGAGAGGAGGAAGAGAGAGGAATGGAGAGAGAGAGGAAAGAGAGGAGGAAGAGAGAGGAGGAACAGAGAGGAGGAAGAGAGAGGAAGAGGAGAGAGGAGGAAGAGAGAGGAGGAAGAGCGAGGATAAGAGAGAGGAAGATGAAGAGGAGGAAGAGAGAGGAGGAAGAGGACGGTAGGAAGAGGAGAGAGGAGAAGAGAGGAATGAGAGAGTAGGAAGAGAGAGGGTAGGAGGAAGAGAGAAGAGGAAGATAGAGGATGAAGAGTGAGGAAGAGGAGAAAGGAGGAAGAGAGTCGAGGAAGAGAGAAGAGGAAAAGAGAGGAGGAAGAGAGCGGAAGAGGACAGAGTAGGAATAGAGAGGAAAATGAGAGAGTAGGAAGAGAGAGGAAAAGGAGAGAGGAGGAAGAGGTTGAGGAAAAGTGAAGAGGAAGAGAGAGGAAGAAGAGAGAGGAGGAAGAGAGAGGAGGTAGAGGGAGGACGATGAGAGAAGAGGAAAAGAGAGGAGGAAGAGAGAGGAGGAAGAGAGTGGAGGAAGAGAGAGGAGGAAGAGAGAGGAAGAGGAGAGAGGAGGAGGAGAGAGGAGGAACAGAGAGGAAGATGAGAGAGGAGGAAGAGAGATGAGGAAGAAATAGGAAAAGAAGAGAGGAGGAGGAGAGAGGAGGAAGAGAGAGGAATGGGAGAGAGGAGGAAAAGAGAGGAGGAAGAGAGAGGAGGAAGAGAGAGGAGAAAGAGAGAGGAAGATGAGAGAGGAGGAAGAGAGAGGAGGAAGAGCGAGGATTAAGAGAGAGGAGGAAGTGAGGTGAAGATTAAAGAGGAGGAAGAGAGAGGAGGAAAAGGGAGGAGGAACAGAGAGGAAGAGGAGAGATGATGAAGAGAGAGGAGGAAGAGAGAGGAGGAAGAGAGAGGAGGAAAAGAGAGGAGGAAGAGAGAGGAAGAGGAGAGAGTAGGAAGAGAGAGGAGGAAGAGAGAGGAAAATGAGAGAGGAGGAAGAGAGAGGAAAAGGAGAGAGGAGGAAGAGGTGGAGGAAGAGAGAGGAGGAAGAGGGAGGAAAAATATAGAGGAGGAAAAGAGAGGACGAAGAGAGAGGAGGAAGAGAGAGGAGGAAGAGAGAGGAAGAGGAGAGAGGAGGAAGAGAGAGGACGAAGAGAGAGGAGAAAAGAGAGGAGGAAGAGAGAGGAAGAGGAGAGAGGGGGAAAAGAGAGGAGGAAGAGAAAGTAAAATGAGAGAGGAGGAAGAGAGAGGAGGAAGAGAGAGGAGGAAGAGAGAGGAGAAAGAGAGAGGAGGAAGACAGATGAAGATGAGAGAGGAGGAAAAGAGAGGAGGAAGAGAGAGGAGGAAGAGAGAGGAGGAAGAGAGAGGAAGAGGAGAGAGGAGGAAGAGATATGAGGAAGAAATAAGAAAAGAAGAGAGGAGGAGGAGAGAGGAGGAAGAGAGAGGAATGGGAGAGAGGAGGAAAAGAGAGGAGGAAGAGAGAGGAGGAAGAGAGAGGAGGAGAAGAGAGGAGGAAAAGAGAGGAGGAAGAGAGAGGAGGAAGAGAGAGGAGGAAGAGAGAGGAAGAGGAGAGAGGAGGAAGAGATATGAGGAAGAAATAAGAAAAGAAGAGAGGAGGAGGAGAGAGGAGGAAGAGAGAGGAATGGGAGAGAGGAGGAAAAGAGAGGAGGAAGAGAGAGGAGGAACAGAGAGGAGGAAGAGAGAGGAAGAGGAGAGAGGAGGAAGAGAGAGGAGGAAGAGCGAGGATTAAGAGAGAGGAAGATTAAAGAGGAGGAAGAGAGAGGAGGAAAAGGGAGGAGGAACAGAGTGGAAGAGGAGAGAGGATGAAGAGTGAGGAAGAGGAGAAAGGAGGAAGAGAGACGAGGAAGAGAGAAGAGGAAAAGAGAGGAGGAAGAAAGCGGAAGAGGACAGAGTAGGAATAGAGAGGAAAATGAGAGAGGAGGAAGAGAGAGGAAAAGGAGAGAGGAGGAAGAGGTGGAGGAAAAGTGAAGAGGAAGAGAGAGGAGGAAGAGAGAGGAGGAAGAGAGAGGAGGTAGAGGGAGGACGATGAGAGAGGAGGAAAAGAGAGGAGGAAGAGAGAGGAGGAAGAGAGAGGAGGAAGAGAGAGGAGGAAGAGAGAGGAAGAGGAGAGAGGAGGAGGAGAGAGGAGGAACAGAGAGGAAGATGAGAGAGGAGGAAGAGAGATGAGGAAGAAATAGGAAAAGAAGAGAGGAGGAAGAGAGAGGAGGAAGAGAAAGGAATGGCAGAGAGGAGGAAAAGAGAGGAGGAAGAGAGAGGAGGAAGAGAGAGGAGAAAGAAAGAGGAAGATGAGAGAGGAGGAAGAGAGAGGAGGAAGAGCGAGGATTAAGAGAGAGGAGGAAGTGAGGTGAAGATTAAAGAGGAGGAAGAGAGAGGAGGAAAAGGGAGGAGGAATAGAGAGGAAGAGGGGAGAGGATGAAGAGAGAGGAGGAAGAGAGAGTAGAAAGAGAGAGGAAGAGGAGAGAGGAGGAAGAGAGAGGAAGAGGAGAGAGTAGGAAGAGAGAGGAGGAAGAGAGAGGAAAATGAGAGAGGAGGAAGAGAGAGGAAAAGGAGAGAGGAGGAAGAGGTGGAGGAAGAGAGAGGAGGAAGAGGGAGGAAAAATATAGAGGAGGAAAAGAGAGGACGAAGAGAGAGGGGGAAGAGAGAGGAGGAAGAGAGAGGAAGAGGAGAGAGGAGGAAGAGAGAGGACGAAGAGAGAGGAGAAAAGAGAGGAGGAAGAGAGAGGAAGAGGAGAGAGGGGGAAAAGAGAGGAGGAAGAGAAAGTAAAATGAGAGAGGAGGAAGAGAGAGGAGGAAGGGAGAGGAGGAAGAGAGAGGAGAAAGAGAGAGGAGAAAGACAGATGAAGATGAGAGAGGAGGAAAAGAGAGGAGGAAGAGAGAGGAGGAAAAGAGAGGAGGAAGAGAGAGGAGGAAGAGAGAGAAGGATGATAGTGGAGGATATGAGAGGAGGAAGAGAGAGGAGGAAGAGAGTGGAAGAGGAGAGAGGACGAGGAGACAGGAGGAAGAGAGAGGAAGAGGAGAGAGGAGGAAGAGAGTTGAGGAAGAATGAGGAAAAGAAGAGAGGAGGAGGAGAGAGGAGGAAGAGAGTGAAGGATGATAGAGGAGGAAATGAGAGGAGGAAGAGAGACGAGGAATAGAGAGGAGGAAGAGAGAAGATGAGGAGAGAGGAGGAGGAGAGAGGAGGAAGAGAGAGGAAGAGGAGAGAGGAGGAAGAGAGATGAGAAGAAAGAGGAAAAGAAGAGAGGAATGGGAGAGAGGAGGAAAAGAGAGGAGCAAGACAGAGGAGGAAGAGAGAGGAGAAAGAGAGAGGAAGATGAGAGAGGTGGAAGAGAGAGGAGGAAGAGCGAGGATTAAGAGAGAGGAGGAAGTGAGGTGAAGATTAAAGAGGAGGAAGAGAGAGGAGGAAAAGGGAGGAGGAACAGAGAGGAAGAGGAGAGATGATGAAGAGAGAGGAGGAAGAGAGAGGAGAAAGAGAGAGGAAGAGGAGAGAGGAGGAAAAGAGAGGAGGAAGAGAGAGGAGGAAGAGAGAGGAGAGAGAGGGAGAAGAGGAGAAATGAGGAAGAGTGAGGTTAAAGAAGAGAGGAGGAAAAGAGATGGGGAAGAGAGAGGAGGAAGAGAGAGGAGGATGAGAGAGGAGGAAAAGAGAGGAGGAAAAGGGAGGAGGAACAGAGAGAAAGAGGAGAGAGGATGAAGAGAGAGGAGGAAGAGAGAGGAGGAAGAGAGAGGAGTAAAAGACAGGAGGAAGAGAGAGGAAGAGGAGAGAGTAGGAAGAGAGAGGAGGAAGAGAGGAAAATGAGAGAGGAGGAAGAGAGAGGAAAAGGTGAGAGGAGGAAGAGGTGGAGGAAGAGAGAGGAGGAAGAGTGAGGAAAAATATAGAGGAGTAAAAGAGAGGACGAAGAGAGAGGGGGAAGAGAGAGGAGGAAGAGAGAGGAAGAGGAGAGAGGAGGAAGAGAGAGGACGAAGAGAGAGGAGAAAAGAGAGGAGGAAGAGAGAGGAAGAGGAGAGAGAGGGAAAAGAGAGGAGGAAGAGAAAGTAAAATGAGAGAGGAGGAAGAGAGAGGAGGAAGAGAGAGGAGGAAGAGAGAGGAGAAAGAGAGAGGAGGAAGACAGATGAAGATGAGAGAGGAGGAAAAGAGAGGAGGAAGAGAGAGGAGGAAAAGAGAGGAGGAAGAGAGAGGAGGAAGAGAGAGGAGGAAGAGAGTGGAAGAGGAGAGAGGAGGAGGAGACAGGAGGAAGAGAGAGGAAGAGGAGAGAGGAGGAAGAGAGATGAGGAAGAAAGAGGAAAAGAAGAGAGGAGGAGGAGAGAGGAGGAAAAGAGAGGAATGGGAGAGAGGAGGAAAAGAGAGGAGGAAGAGAGAGGAGGAAGAGAGTGAAGGATGATAGAGGAGGAAATGAGAGGAGGAAGGGAGAGGAGGAATAGAGAGGAGGAAGAGAGAAGAAGAGGAGAGAGGAGGAGGAGAGAGGAGGAAGAGAGAAGAAGAGGAGAGAGGAGGAAGAGAGATGAGGAAGAAAGAGGAAAAGAAGAGAGGAGGAGGAGAGAGGAGGAAAAGAGAGGAGGAAGAGAGAGGAGGAAGAGAGAGGAGGAAGAGAGAGGAAGAGGCGAGAGGTGGAAGAGAGAGGAGGAAGAGCGAGGAAGAAGAGAGAGGAGGAAGAGTGAGGAAGAGGAGAGAGGAGGAAGACAGAGGAGGAAAAGGGAGGAGGAACAGAGAGGAAGAGAAGAGAGGATGAAGAGAGAGGAGGAAGAGAGAGGAGGAAGAGAGAGGAGGAAGATAGAGGAGGAAGAGAGAGGAAGAGGAGAGAGGAGGAAGAGAGAGGATGAAGAGTGAGGAAGAGGAGAAAGGAGGAAGAGAGTGAAGGAAGAGAGCGGAGGAGGAGAGAGGAGGAAGAGAGAGAAGGATGATAGAGGAGGAAATGAGAGGAGTAAGAGAGAGGAGGTAGAGAGAGGAGGAAGAGAGGAGGAGGAGAGAGGAGGAAAAGAGAGGAGGAAGAGAGAGGAGGAAGAGAGAGCAAGAGGACAGAGGAGGAGGAGAGAGGAGAAAGAGAGAGGAGGAAGAGAGAGGAGGAAGAGAGAGAAGGATGATAGAGGAGGAAATGAGAGGAGGAAGAGAGAGGAGGAAGAGAGAGGAGATAGAGAGAGGAGGAGGAGAGAGGAGGAAAAGAGAGGAGGAAGAGAGAGGAGGAAGAGAGAGGAGGAAGAGAGAGGAAGAGGCGAGAGGGGGAAGAGAGAGGAGGAAGAGCGAGGAAGAAGAGAGTGGAGGAAGAGAGAGGAAGAGGAGAGAGGAGGAAGACAGAGGAGGAAAAGGGAGGAGGAACAGAGAGGAAGAGAAGAGAGGATGAAGAGAGAGGAGGAAGAGAGAGGAGGAAGAGAGAGGAGGAATACAGAAGAGGAAGAGAGAGGAAGGGGAGAGAGGAGGAAGAGAGAGGATGAAGAGTGAGGAAGAGGAGAAAGGAGGAAGAGAGTGAAGGAAGATAGAGGAGGAAGAGAGAGGAGGAAGAGAGAGAAGGATGATAGAGGAGGAAAGGAAAGGAGTAAGAGAGAGGAGGTAGAGAGAGGAGGAAGAGAGAGGAGGAGGAGAGAGGAGGAAAAGAGAGGAGGAAGAGAGAGGAGGAAGAGAGAGGAAGAGAATAGAGGAGGAGGAGAGAGGAGAAAGAGAGAGGAGGAAGAGAGAGGAGGAAGAGAAAGGAAGAGGAGAGAGGAGGGAGAGGGAGTAGGAGGAGAGAGGAGGAAGAGAGAGGAGGAAGAGAGAGAAGGATGATAGAGGAGGAAATGAGAGGAGGAAGAGAGAGGAGGAAGAGAGAGGAGGAAGAGAGAGGAGGAGGAGACAGGAGGAAAAGAGAGGAGGAAGAGAGAGGAGGAAGAGAGAGGAAGAGGAGAGAGGAGGAAGAGAGAGGAGGAAGAGAGCGGAAAAGGAGAGAGGAGGAAGAGGTGGAGGAAAAGAGAGGAGGAAGAGAGAGGAAGAGGAGACAGGAGGAAGAGAGATGAGGAAGAGAGAGGAGGAAGAGAGAGGAAAAGTAGAGAGGAGGAAAAGAGAGGAGAAAGAGAGAGGAGGAAGAGAGTGGAGGAAGAGAGAGGAGGAAGAGACAGGAAAAGGAGAGAGAAGGAAAAGAGAGGAGGAAGAGAGAGGAGGTGGACAGAGGATGAAGAGATAGGAGGAAGAGAGAGGAGGAAGACTGAGGAGGAAAAAAGAGGAAGAGGATAGAGGAGGAAGAGAGGAGGAAGAGAGAGGAAAAGGAGAGAGGAGGAAGAGAGAGGAAAAGGAAAGTGTAGGAAGAGGTGGAGGAAAAGAGAGGAGGAAGAGAGAGTAAAATTAGAGAGGAGGAAAAGAGAGGAAAGAGAGAGGAGGAAGTGAGTGGAGGAAGAGAGAGGAAGAAGAGAGAGGAGGAAGAGAGAGGAGGAAGAGAGAGGAGGAAGAGAGAGGAAGAGGAGAGAGGAGGAAGAGAGAGTATGAAGAGTGAGGAGGAGGTGAATGGAGGAAGAGAGAGAAGGAAGAGAGAGGATTAAGAGAGAGGAGGAAGAGAGAGAAGTATGATAGAGGAGGAAATGAGTGGAGGAAGAGAGAGGAGGAAGAGAGAGGAGGAAGAGAGAGGAGGAGGAGAGAGGAGGAAGAGAGAGAATGAAGAGTGAGGAAGAGAAGAAAGGAGGAAGAGAGACGAGGAAGAGAGTGGAGGAAGAGAGAGGAGGAAGGGAGATGAGGAAATGAGAGGAGGAAGAGAGAGGAGGAAGAGAGAGGAGGTAGAGAGAGGAGGAAGAGAGAGGAGGAAGAGAGAGGAGGGAGAGAGAGAGTAGGAGGAGAGAGGAGGAAGAGAGAGGAGAAAGAGAGAGGAAAATGAGAGAGGAGGAAGAGAGAGGAAAAGGAGAGAGGAGGAAGAGGTGGAGGAAAGAGAAGAGGAAGAGAGAGGAGGAAGAGAGAGGAAAAATAGAGAGGAGTAAAAGAGAGGAGGAAGAGAGAGGGGGAAGAGAGAGGAGGAAGAGAGAGGAAGAGGAGAGATGAGGAAGAGAGAGGAGGAAGAGAGAGGAGGAAAAGAGAGGAGGAAGAGAGAGGAAGATGAGACAGTAGGAAGGGAGAGGAGGAAGAGAGAGGAGGAAGAGAGAGGAAGATTAAAGAGGAGGAAGAGAGAGGAGTAAAAGGGAGGAGGAACAGAGTGGAAGAGGAGAGAGGATGAAGAGAGAGGAGGAAGAGAGAGGAGAAAGAGAGAGGACGAAGAGAGAGGAAGAGGAGACAGGAGGAAGAGAGAGGATGAAGAGTGAGGAAGAGGAGAAAGGAGGAAGAGAGAGGAAAAGGAGAGAGGAGGAAGAGAGAGGAGGAAGAGAGAGGAGGAAGAGAGAGGAGGAAGAGAGAGGAGGAAGAGAGAGGAAGAGGAGAGAGGAGGAAGAGATATGAGGAAGAAATAGGAAAAGAAGAGAGGAGGAGGAGAGAGGAGGAAGAGAGAGGAATGGGAGAGAGGAGGAAAAGAGAGAGGAGGAAGAGAGAGGAGGAAGCGAGAGGAGGATGAAAGAGGAGGAAATGATTGGAGGATGAGAGAGGAGGAAGAGAGAGGAAGTAGAGAGAGGAGGAAGAGAGAGGAGGAACAGAGAGGAGGGAGAGAGAGGAAATGGAGAGAGGAGGAAAAGAGAGGAGGATGAGAGAGGAGGAAAAGAGAGGAGGAAGAGAGAGGAGGAAGAGAGAGAAAGAGGAGAGAGGAGGAGGAGAGAGGAGGAAGAGAGAGGAGGAGGAGAGAGGAGGAAGAGAGAGGAGGAAAAGAGAAGAGGAAGAGAGAGGAGCAAGAGAGAGAGTAGGAGGAGAGAGGAGGAAGAGAGAGGAGGAACGGAGAGGAGGAAGAGAGAGGAGGGAGAGGGAGGAAGAGGAGAAAGGAGGAAGAGAGAGGAAAAGGAGAGAGGAGGAAGAGAGAGGAGGAAGAGAGAGGAGGAAGAGAGAGGAGGAAGAGAGAGGAGGAAGAGAGAGGAAGAGGAGAGAGGAGGAAGAGATATGAGGAAGAAATAGGAAAAGAAGAGAGGAGGAGGAGAGAGGAGGAAGAGAGAGGAATGGGAGAGAGGAGGAAAAGAGAGGAGGAAGAGAGAGGAGGAAGAGAGAGGAGGAAGCGAGAGGAAGAGGAGAGAGGAGGAAGAGAGAGGAGGAAGAGCGAGGATTAAGAGAGAGGAGGAAGAGAGAGGAAGATTAAAGAGGAGGAAGAGAGAGGAGGAAAAGGGAGGAGGAACAGAGTGGAAGAGGAGAGAGGATGAAGAGAGAGGAGGAAGAGAGAGGAGAAAGAGAGGGGGAAGAGAGAGGAAGAGGAGAGAGGAGGAAGAGAGAGGATGAAGAGTGAGGAAGAGGAGAAAGGAGGAAGAGAGACGAGGAAGAGAGAGGAGGAAGTGAGAGGAGGAAGGGAGAGGAGGAAATGAGAGGAGGAAGAGAGAGGAGGAAGAGAGAGGAGGTAGAGAGAGGAGGAAGAGAGAGGAGGAAGAGAGAGGAGGGAGAGAGAGAGTATGAGGAGAGAGGAGGAAGAGAGAGGAGGAAGAGAGAGGAGGAAGGGAGAGGAGGATGAAAGAGGAGGAAATGAGAGGAGGAAGAGAGAGGAGGAAGAGAGAGGAGGTAGAGAGAGGAGGAAGAGAGAGGAGGAAGAGAGAGGAGGGAGAGAGAGACTAGGAGGAGAGAGGAGGAAGAGAGAGGAAGAGGAGAGAGGAGGAGGAGAGAGGAGGAAGAGAGAGGAGGAAGAGAGAGGAGGAAGAGAGAGGAGGAAGAGAGAGGAAGAGGAGAGAGGAGGAAGAGAGAGGAAAAGAAGAGAGGAGGAATAGAGAGGGGAAAGAGAGAGGAGGAAGAGAGAGGAAGAGGAGAGAGGAGGAAGAGAGAGGAGGAAGAGAGAGGAGGAAGAGAGGAGGAAGAGAGAGGAGGAAGAGAGAGGAGGAAGAGAGAGGAGAGAGAGGGAGAAGAGTAGAAATGAGGAAGAGTGATGAAAAGGAGAGAGGAGGAATAGAGATGGGGAAGAGAGAGGAGGAAGAGAGAGGAGGAAGAGAGAGGAAGATGAGAGAGGAGGAAGAGAGAGGAGGAAGAGCGAGGATTAAGAGAGACGAGGAAGAGAGGTGAATATTAAAGAGGAGGAAGAGAGAGGAGGAAAAGGGAGGAGGATCAGAGAGGAAGAGGAGAGAGGATGAAGAGAGAGGAGGAAGAGAGAGGAGAAAGAGAGAGGAGGAAGAGAGAGGAAGAGGAGAGAGTAGGAAGAGAGAGGAAAAGGAGAGAGGAGGAAGAGGTGGAGGAAAAGATAGAAGGAAGAGAGAGGAGGAAGAGAGAGGAAGATGAGAGAGGAGGAAGAGAGAATAGGAAGAAATAGGAAAAGAAGAGAGGAGGAGGAGAGAGGAGGAAGAGAGAGTAATGGGAGAGAGGAGGAAAAGAGAGGAGGAAGAGAGAGGGGGAAGAGAGAGGAGGAAGAGAGAGAAAGAGGAGAGAGGAGGAAGAGAGAGGAGGAAGAGAGAGGAGGAAGAGAGAGGAGGAAGAGAGATGAAGATTAAAGAGGAGGAAGAGAGAGGAGGAAAAGGGAGGAGGAACAGAGTGGAAGAGGAGAGAGGATGAAGAGAGAGGAGGAAGAGAGAGGAAGAGGAGAGAGGAGGAAGAGAGAGGAGGAAGGGAGAGGACGATGAAAGAGGAGGAAATGAGAGGAGGAAGAGAGAGGAGGAAGAGAGAGGAGGTAGAGAGAGGAGGAAGAGAGAGGAGGAAGAGAGAGGAGGGAGAGAGAGATTAGGTGAGAGGAGGAAGAGAGAGGAAGAAGAGAGAGGAGGAAGAGAGAGGAAGAGTAGAGAGGAGGAAGAGAGAGGAAAAGAAGAGAGGAGGAATAGAGAGGGGGAAGAGAGAGGGGGAAGAGAGAGGAGGAAGAGAGAGGAGGAAGAGAGAAGAAAATAAGAGAGGAGGAAGAGAGAGGAAAAGGAGAGAGGAGGAAGAGGTGGAGGAAAAGATAGAAGGAAGAGAGAGGAGGAAGAGAGAGGAGGAAGAGAGATGAGGAAGAGAGAGGAAGAGGAGAGAGGAGGAAGAGAGAGGAAAAGAAGAGAGGAGGAATAGAGAGGGGGAAGAGAGAGGAGGAAGAGAGAGGAACAGGAGAGAGGAGGAAGAGAGAGGAGGAAGAGAGAAGAGGAAGAGAGGAGGAAGAGAGAGGAGGAAGAGAGAGGAGGAGGAGAGAGGAGGAAGAGAGAGGAGGAGGAGAGAGGAGGAAGAGAGAGGAGGAAGAGAGAGGAAAAATAGAGAGGAGGAAAAGAGAGGAGGAAGAGAGAGGGGGAAGAGAGAGGAGGAAGCGAGAGGAAGAGGAGAGAGGAGGAAGAGAGAGGAGGAAGAGCGAGGATTAAGAGAGAGGAGGAAGAGAGAGGAAGATTAAAGAGGAGGAAGAGAGAGGAGGAAAAGGGAGGAGGAACAGAGTGGAACAGGAGAGAGGATGAAGAGAGAGGAGGAAGAGAGAGGAGGAAGAGAGAGGAGGAAGAGAGAGGAGGAAGAGAGAGGAAGAGGAGAGAGGAGGAAGAGAGAGGAAAAGAAGAGAGGAGGAATAGAGAGGGGAAGAGAGAGGAGGAAGAGAGAGGAAGAGGAGAGAGGAGGAAGAGAGAGGAGGAAGAGAGAGGAGGAAGAGAGGAGGAAGAGAGAGGAGGAAGAGAGAGGAGGAAGAGAGAGGAGAGAGAGGGAGAAGAGTAGAAATGAGGAAGAGTGATGAAAAGGAGAGAGGAGGAATAGAGATGGGGAAGAGAGAGGAGGAAGAGAGAGGAGGAAGAGAGAGGAAGATGAGAGAGGAGGAAGAGAGAGGAGGAAGAGCGAGGATTAAGAGAGACGAGGAAGAGAGGTGAATATTAAAGAGGAGGAAGAGAGAGGAGGAAAAGGGAGGAGGAACAGAGAGGAAGAGGAGAGAGGATGAAGAGAGAGGAGGAAGAGAGAGGAGAAGAGAGAGGAGGAAGAGAGAGGAAGAGGAGAGAGTAGGAAGAGAGAGGAGGAAGAGAGAGGAAAATGAGAGATGAGGAAGAGAGAGGAAAAGGAGAGAGGAGGAAGAGGTGGAGGAAAAGATAGAAGGAAGAGAGAGGAGGAGAGAGAGGAAGATGAGAGAGGAGGAAGAAGAATAGGAAGAAATAGGAAAAGAAGAGAGGAGGAGGAGAGAGGAGGAAGAGAGAGTAATGGGAGAGAGGAGGAAAAGAGAGGAGGAAGAGAGAGGGGGAAGAGAGAGAGGAGAGAGAGAGAAAGAGGAGAGAGGAGGAAGAGAGAGGAGGAAGAGAGAGGAGGAAGAGAGAGGAGGAAGAGAGAGGAAGATTAAAGAGGAGGAAGAGAGAGGAGGAAAAGGGAGGAGGAACAGAGTGGAACAGGAGAGAGGATGAAGAGAGAGGAGGAAAGAGAGAGGAGGAAGAGAGAGGAGGAAGAGAGAGGAGGAAGAGAGAGGAAGAGGAGAGAGGAGGAAGAGAGAGGAAAAGAAGAGAGGAGGAATAGAGAGGGAAAGAGAGAGGAGGAAGAGAGAGGAAGAGGAGAGAGGAGGAAGAGAGAGGAGGAAGAGAGAGGAGGAAGAGAGGAGGAAGAGAGAGGAGGAAGAGAGAGGAGGAAGAGAGAGGAGAGAGAGGGAGAAGAGTAGAAATGAGGAAGAGTGATGAAAAGGAGAGAGGAGGAATAGAGATGGGGAAGAGAGAGGAGGAAGAGAGAGGAGGAAGAGAGAGGAAGATGAGAGAGGAGGAAGAGAGAGGAGGAAGAGCGAGGATTAAGAGAGACGAGGAAGAGAGGTGAATATTAAAGAGGAGGAAGAGAGAGGAGGAAAAGGGAGGAGGAACAGAGAGGAAGAGGAGAGAGGATGAAGAGAGAGGAGGAAGAGAGAGGAGAAAGAGAGAGGAGGAAGAGAGAGGAAGAGGAGAGAGAGTAGGAAGAGAGAGGAGGAAGAGAGAGGAAAATGAGAGATGAGGAAGAGAGAGGAAATGGAGAGAGGAGGAAGAGGTGGAGGAAAAGATAGAAGGAAGAGAGAGGAGGAAGAGAGAGGAAGATGAGAGAGGAGGAAGAGAGAATAGGAAGAAATAGGAAAAGAAGAGAGGAGGAGGAGAGAGGAGGAAGAGAGAGTAATGGGAGAGAGGAGGAAAAGAGAGGAGGAAGAGAGAGGGGGAAGAGAGGGAGGAAGAGAGAGAAAGAGGAGAGAGGAGGAAGAGAGAGGAGGAAGAGAGAGGAGGAATAGAGAGGAGGAGAGAGATGAAGATTAAAGAGGAGGAAGAGAGAGGAGGAAAAGGGAGGAGGAACAGAGTGGAAGAGGAGAGAGGATGAAGAGAGAGGTGGAAGAGAGAGGAAGAGGAGAGAGGAGGAAGAGAGAGGAGGAAGGGAGAGGACGATGAAAGAGGAGAAATGAGAGGAGGAAGAGAGAGGAGGGAAGAGAGAGGAGGTAGAGTGGGGTTGAGAGTGGAGGTTGTGAGTGGTGGGTGTGTGGTTGGTGAGAGGAGGAAGAGAGAGGAGGAAGAGAGAGGAGAAGGAGAGAGGAAGAGAAGAGAGGAGGAAGAGAGAGGAAAAGAAGAGAGGAGGAATAGAGAGGGGGAAGAGAGTGGGGGTGAGTGGAGGAAGAGAGTGGAGGAGAGAGAAGAAATAGAGAGGAGGAAGAGAGAGGAAAGGAGAGAGGAGGAAGAGGTGGAGGAAAGATAGAAGGAAGAGAGAGGAGGAAGAGAGAGGAGGAAGGAGATGAGAAGAGAGAGAGAGGAAGGAGAGGAGGAGAGAGGGAAGAAGAGAGGAGGAATAGAGAGGGGGAAGAGAGAGGTGTTGTGTGAGGAAGGTGTGAGGAGGTGGTGTGGTGTGAGAGGTGAGGGTGTGGGGGAGGTGTGTGTGGTTGAGAGTGGAGGTGGTGTGAGGAGGAAGAGAGAGGAGGAGGTGAGGGAGGAGAGAGAGGAGGAAGAGAGAGAAAGAGAGGAGGAAGAGAGAGAGAGAGGGGAAGAGAGAGGGGAAGAGAGAGGAGGAGGAGGAGAGGAGGAGGAAGAGAGAGAGGAAGAGAGACGAGAGGAGAGAGGAGGAGCAGAGAGGAGGAAGAGATAGGAGGAAGAGAGAGGAGGAGGAGAGAGGAGGAGAGAGAAGAGGAAAAGAGAAGAGGAAGATAGAGGAGGAAGAGACAGAGTAGGAGGAGAGAGGAGGAAGAGAGAGGAGGAAGAGAGAGGAGAAGAGAGAGGAGGGAGAGGAGGAAGAGGAGAAAGGAGGAAGAGAGAGGAAAAGGAGAGAGGAGGAAGAGAGAGGAGGAAGAGAGAGGAGGAAGAGAGAGAAGGAAGAGAGAGGAAGAGGAGAGAGGAGGAGGAGAGAGGAGGAAGAGAGAGGAAGATGAGAGAGGAGGAAGAGAGATGAGGAAGAAATAGGAAAGAAGAGAGGAGGAGGAGAGAGGAGGAAGAGGAGTATTGGAAGAGAGGAGGAAAAGAGAGGAGGATGAGAGGAGGAAGAGAGAGGAGGAAGAGAGAGGGAAGATGAGAGAGGAGGAAGAGAGGAGGAAGAGCGAGTATTAAGAGAGAGGAGGAAGACAGGTAAGATTAAAGAGGAGGAGAGAGAGGAGGAAAAGGGAGGAGGAAACAGAGAGGAAGAGGAGAGAGGATGAAGAGAGAGGAGGAAGAGAGAGGAGAAAGAGATAGGAGGAAGAGAGATGATGACGAGTGAGGAAGAGGAGAAAGGAGGAAGAGAGATGAGGAAGAGATAGGAGGAAGAGAGAGGAGGTAGAACGAGGAGGTAGAGGAGGAGGAAGAGAGAGGAGGAAGAGAGAGGAGGTAGAGAGATGGAGGAAGAGTGAGGAGGAAGAGAGAGGAGGGAAGAGAGAGAGTAGGAGGAGAGAGGAGGAAGAGAGGAGGAGAGAGAGGAAAATGAGAGAGGAGGAAGAGAGAGGAAAAGGAGAGAGGAGGAAGAGGTGGAGGAAAAGAGAGGAGAAGAGAGAGGAGGAAGAGAGAGGAATAATGAGAGGAGGAAAAGAGAGGAGGAAGAGAGGGGGAAGAGAGAGGAGGAAGAGAGAGGAAGAGGAGAGAGGAGGAAGAAAGAGGAGGAAGAGAGAGGAGGAAAAGGGAGGAGGAACTGAGTGGAAGAGAGAGAGAGGTGAAGAGAGAGGAGGAGAAGAGGAAGAGGAGAGAGGAGGAAGAGAGAGGATGAAGAGTGAGGAAGAGGAGAAAGGAGGAAGAGAGACGAGGAAGAGAGAGGAGGAAGAGAGAGGAGGAAGGGAGAGGAGGATGAAAGAGGAGGAATGAGACGAGGAAGAGAAGAGGAGGTAGAGAGAGGAGGAAGAGAGAGGAGGAAGAGAGAGGAGGGAGAGAGAGATTAGGAGGTGAGAGAGGAAGAGAGAGGAGTAAGAGAGAGAGGAAGAGAGAGGAGGAAAAGAGAGGACGAAGAGATAGGAAGAGGAGAGAGTAGGAAGAGAGAGGAGGAAGAGAAGGAAAATGAGAGATGAGGAAGACAGACGAAAAGGAGAGAGGAGGAAGAGGTGGAGGAAAAGAGTGGAGGAAGAGAGCGGAGTAAGAGAGAGAAGGAAGAGAGAGAAGGAAGAGAGAGGAAAAATAGAGAGGAGGAAAAGAGAGGAGGAAGAGAGAGGGGGAAGAGAGAGGAAGAGGAGAGAGGAGGAATAGAGAGGAGGAAGAGAGAGGAGGAAAAGAGAGGAGGTAGAGAGAGGAAGATGAGAGAGTAGGAAGAGAGAGGAGGAAGAGAGAGGAAATGAGAGAGGAGGAAGAGAGAGGAAAAGGAGAGAGGAGGAAGAGGTGGAGGAAAAGATACAAGGAAGAGAGAGGAGGAAGAGAGAGGAGGAAGAGAGAGGAAGAGGAGAGAGGAGGAAGAGAGAGGAAAGAAGAGAGGAGAAATAGAGAGGGGGAAGAGAGAGGAGTAAGAGAGAGGAACAGGAGAGATGAGGAAGAGAGAGGAGGAAGAGAGAGGAGGAAGAGAGAGAAGGAAGAGAGAGGAAAAATAGAGAGGAGGAAAGAGAGTAGGAAGAGAGAGGGGGAAGAGAGAGGAGGAAGAGAGAGAAGAGGAGAGAGTAGGAGGAGAGAGGAGGAAGAGAGAGGAGGAACGGAGAGGAGGAAGAGAGGAGGAGAGGGAGGAAGAGGAGAAAGGAGGAAGAGAGAGGAAAGGAGAGAGGAGGAAGAGAGAGGAGGAAGAGAGAGGAGGAAGAGAGAGGAGGAAGAGAGAGGAGGAAGAGAGAGGAGAGGAGAGAGGAGGAAGAGATATGAGGAAGAATAGGAAAAGAAGAGAGGAGGAGGAGAGAGGAGGAAGAGAGAGGAATGGGAGAGAGGAGGAAAAGAGAGGAGGAAGAGAGAGGAGGAAGAGAGAGGAGGAAGCGAGAGGAGGATGAAAGAGGAGGAAATGATTGGAGGATGAAGAGGAGGAAGAGAGAGGAAGTAGAGAGAGGAGGAAGAGAGAGGAGGAACAGAGAGGAAGGAGAGAGAGGAAATGGAGAGAGGAGGAAGAGAGAGGAGGATGAGAGAGGAGGAAAGAGAGGAGGAGGGAGAGGTGGAAGAGAGAGAAAGAGGAGAGAGGAGGAGGAGAGAGGAGGAAGAGAGAGGAGGAGGAGAGAGGAGAAGAGGAGGAGGAAAGAGAAGAGAAGAGAGAGGAGGGAGAGGGAGGAAGAGGAGAAAGGAGGAAGAGAGAGGAAAGGAGAGAGGAGGAAGAGAGAGGAGGAAGAGAGAGGAGGAAGAGAGAGGAGGAAGAGGAGAGGAGGAAGAGAGAGGAAGAGGAGAGAGGAGGAAGAGATATGAGGAGAAATAGGAAAAGAAGAGAGGAGGAGGAGAGAGGAGGAAGAGAGAGGAATGGGAGAGAGGAGGAAGATGAGGAGGAAGAGAGAGGAGGAGAGAGAGGAGGAAGCGAGAGGAAGAGGAGGAGGGAGGAGAGTTGTGGAGGAAGAGCGTGGATTAGAGAGAGGAGGAGAGAGAGGAAGATTAAAGAGGAGGAGAGAGAGAGGAAAAGGGAGGAGGAACAGAGTGGAAGAGGACGAGAGGATGAAGAGAGAGGAGGAAGAGAGAGGAGAAAGAGAGGGGGAAGAGAGAGGAAGAGGAGAGAGGAGGAAGAGAGAGGATGAAGAGTGAGGAAGAGGAGAAGGAAGGAAGAGAGACGAGGAAGAGAGAGGAGGAAGTGAGAGGAGGAAGGGAGAGGAGGAAATGAGAGGAGGAAGATGAGAGGAGGAAGAGAGAGGAGTAGAGAGAGGAGGAAGAGAGAGGAGGAAGAGAGGAGGAGGGTGAGAGAGGTATGAGGAGAGAGGAGGAAGAGAGAGGAGGAAGAGAGAGGAGGAAGGGAGAGGAGGATGAAAGAGGAGGAATGAGGGAGTGAGAGAGAGAGAGGAGGAAGAGAGAGGAGTAGGAGAGAGGAGGAAGAGAGAGGAGGGAGAGAGAGAGGTAGGAGGAGTGAGGAGGAAGAGAGAGGAAGAGGAGAGAGGAGGAGGAGAGAGGAGGAAGAGAGAGGAGGAAGAGAGAGGAGGAAGAGGAGGAGGAAGAGAGAGGAAGAGGAGAGAGGAGGAAGAGAGAGGAAAAGAAGAGAGGAGGAATAGAGAGGGGAAGAGAGAGGAGAAGAGAGAGGAAGAGGAGAGAGGAGGAAGAGAGAGGAGGAAGAGAGAGGAGGAAGAGAGGAGGAAGAGAGAGGAGGAAGAGAGAGGTGGAAGAGAGAGGAGAGGAGAGGGAGAAGAGTAGAATGAGGTAGAGGTGATGAAAGGTGGAGGAGGATAGAGATGGGGAAGAGAGAGGAGGAGAGAGAGGAGGAAGAGAGAGGAAGATGATGAGAGGAGGAAGAAGAGAGGAGGAAGAGCGAGGATTAAGAGAGACGAGGAAGAGAGGTGAATATTAAGAGGAGAAGAGAGAGGAGGAAAAGGGAGGAGGAAGAGAGGAAGAGGGAGAGAGGATGAAGAGAGAGGAGGAGAGAGAGGAGGAAGAGAGAGGAGGAAGAGAGAGGAAGAGGAGAGAGAGGAAGAGAGAGGAGGAAGAGAGAGAAATGAGAGATGAGAAGAGAGGAAAAGGAGAGAGGAGGAAGAGTGTGGAGGAAAGATAGAAGGAGAGAGAGGAGAAGAGAGAGGAAGATGAGAGAGGAGGAAGAGAGAAAGAAGAAATAGGAAAGAAGAGAGGAGGAGGAGAGAGGAGGGAGAGAGGAAGAGGAGAGAGGAGGAAGAGAGAGGAGGAAGGGAGAGGACGATGAAGAGGAGGAATGAGAGGAGGAAGAGAGAGAGGAAGAGAGAGGAGGTAGAGAGAGGAGGAAGAGAGAGGAGGAAGAGAGAGGAGGAGAGGAGAGATTAGGTGAGAGGAGAGGAAGAGAGGAAGAAGAGGAGGAGGAAGAGAGAGGAAGAGAAGAGAGGAGGAAGAGAGAGGAAAAGAAGGAGAGAGATAGAGAGGGGGAAGAGAGAGAGGGAAGAGAGAGGAGGAAGAGAGAGGAGGAAGAGAGAAGAAATAAGAGAGGAGGAAGAGAGAGGAAAAGGAGAGAGGAGAAGCAGAGTGGAGGAAAAGATAGAAGGAAGAGAGAGGAGGAAGAGAGAGGAGGAAGAGAGATGAGGAAAGAGAGAGGAAGAGGAGAGAGGAGGAGAGAGAGAAAGGAAGAGAGGAGGAAAGAGAGGAGGGAAGAAGAGAGGAGGAAGGAGAGGAACAGGAGAGAGGCGGAAGAGAGAAGAGGAGAGAGTAAGAAGGAAGAGAGCGAGGAAGAGAG
>NW_027437001.1:29382-51078 GCF_047716275.1 Strix uralensis
CTCCTCTATCTTCCTCCTCTCTCTTCCTCCTCTCTCCTCTTCCTCGTTCTTCCTCCACTCACTTCTTCCTCTCTCTTTCCTCTCTTTTCCTCCTCTCCACTTTTACTCTCTCTTCCTCCTGTCTTTTCCTCCACCTCTTCCTATTCTTTCCTTTTCCTCTCTGTTCCTCCTCTCTCCTTTTCCTCTCTCTTCCTCCTCTCTTCCCCTCTATCCTCTTCCTCTTTCTTCCTCCTCAGTCTTCCTCCTCTCTCTTCCTCCTATCTCTTCATCCTCTGTCCACCTCCTCTCTCTTCCTCCTCTCTCTTCCTACTCTCTCCTCATCCTCTCTCTTCCTCCTCTCTCTTCCTCCTCTCTCTTCTCCTCACTCTTCCTCCTCTCTCCTCCTCCTCTCTCCTATTCCTCTCTCTTCCTCCTACCTCTCCCTCCTCTCTCTTCTCCTCTCTCTTCCTCCTCTCTCCTCCTACTCTCTCTGTTCCTCCTCTCTGTCCTCTCTCTCTTCCTCCTCTCTCCTCGTCCTCTCTGTTCCTCATTCATTTCTTTTCTTCCTCTCTCTTTCTCTTCTCTCCTCTTCCTCTCTCTTCCTCCTCTCTTTTCCTCCTCTCTCCTTTTCCTCTCTCTCGTCCTCTCTCATCCTCCTTTCTCTCCTTCTCTCTTTTCCTCCACTCTCCCCTTCCGCTCTCTTCCTACTCTCTCCTCCTCCTCTCTTCTTTTCATCTCTAATCCTCCTCTCTGTTCCTCCTCTCTCCTCTTCCTCTCTCTTCCTCCTCTCTCTTCCTCCTCTCTCTTCCTCCTCTCTCCTCTTCCTTTCTGTTCCTCCTCTCTTTTCCTCCTTTCTCTTCCTCCTCTCACTTCCGCCTATATTTTCCTCCTCCCTGCTTTTCCTCTCTTTTCCTCCTCTCTCTTCCTCCTGTCTCTTCCTCCTCTCTCCTCTTCCTCTCTCTTCCTCCACTCACTTCCTCCTCTCCCTTTCCTCTCTTTTCCTCCACTCTACTTTTACTCTCTCTTCCTCCTCTCTTTTCCTCTACCTCTTCCTACTCTTTCCTTTTCCTCTCTCTTCGTTCTGTCTCCTTTTGCTCTCTCTTCCTCCTCTCTCCTCCTCCTCTCTCCTCCTACTCTCTCTCTTCCTCCTCTCTCTTCCTCCTCTCTATTTCTCTTCTCTACTCTTCCTCTCTCTTCCTCCTCTCTTTTCCTCCTCTCTCCTTTTCCTATCTCTTCGTCCTTTCTCTTCCTCCTCTCTCTTCCTTCTCTCTTTTCCTCCACTCTCCCCTTCCTCTCTCTTCCTCGTCTCTCCTCCTCCTCTCTTCTTCTCATCTCTAATCCTCCTCTCTCTACCTCCTCTCTCCTCTTCCTCTCTCTTCCTCCTCTCTCTTCCTCCTCTCTCTTCCTACTCTCTCTTCCTACTCTCTCCTCTTTCTATCTCTTCCTCCTCTCTTTGTCTCCACCTCTTAGTCCTCTCTCATTTTCCTCTCTCTTCCTCCTCTCTCTTCCTATTCTTTCCTCTTCCTCTCTCTTCCTCCTCTCTCTTCCTCCTCTGTCCCCTTCCTCTCTCTTCCTCCTCACTCTTCCTCCTCTATTTCCTCATCTCTCCCAATTCCTCTCTCTTGCTCCTCTCTCCTCCTCCTCTCTTGTTTTCCTCTTTCTTCCTCCTCTCTCCTCCTCCTCTCTCCTCTCCTCTCTCTTCCTCCTCTCTCGTCCTCCTCTCTCCTCCTCCTCTCTCATCCTCCTATCTCTTCCTCCTCTCTCTTCCTCCTCTCTATTCCTCCTCTCTCCTTTTCCTCTCCTTCCTCCTTTCTCCTCTTCCTCACTCTTCCTCCTCTCTCTTCCTCCTCTCTCCTCTTCCTCTCTCTTCCTCCTCTCTCTTCCTCCTCTCTCCGCTTCCACTCTGTTCCTCCTCTCTTTTCCTCCTCTCTCCTCCTCTTCTCTCTTCATCCTCTCTCTTCCTCGTCTCTCTTCCTCCTCTCATTTCCTTCTCTATCATACTTCTCTCTCTCCTCCTCTCTTAATCCTCTCTCTTCCTTCTCTCTCTTCCTCCATTCACCTCCTCCTCACTCTTCATACTCTCTCTTCCTCCTCTCTCCTCTTCCTCTCTCTTCCTCCTCTCTCTTCCTCCTCTCTCTTCCTCCTCTCTCTTCCTCCTCTCTCTTCATCCTCTCTTCTCTTCCTCTCTGTTCCTCCTCCATTTTCCTCCTCTGTTTCCTCCTCTTTCCTCTTCCTCTCTCTTCCTCCTCTCTCTTCCTCCTCGCTCTTCCTCCTCTCTCTTCCTCCTCTCTCCTCTTCCTCTCTCTTCCTCCACTCACTTCCTCCTCTCTCTTTCCTCTCTTTTCCTCCTCTCTAATTTTACTCTCTCTTCCTCCTCTCTTTTCTTCCACCTCTTCCTACACTTTCCTTTTCGTCTCTCTTCCTCCTCTCTCCTTTTCCTCTCTCTTCCTCCTCTCTTCCTCCTCTATCCTCTTCCTCGTTCTTCCTCCACAGTCTTCCTCCTCTCTCTTCCTCCTATCTCTTCATCCTCTGTCCACCTCCTCTCTCTTCCACCTCTCTTTTCCTCCTCTCTCCTTTTCCTCTCTCTTCCTCCTCTCTTCCTCCACTCTCTTCCTCCTCTCTCTTTCTCCTCCCTTTTCCTCCTCTCTACTTTTCCTCTCACTTCCTCCTCTCTCTTCCTCCTCTCTCTTCCTCCTCAGTCTTTCTCCTCTCTCCTCCTCCTCTCTCCTCTTCCTCTTTCTTCCTCCTCACTCTTCCTCCTCTCTTTTCCTCCTCTATCCTCCTCCTCTCTCTTCCTCCTCTCTCTACCTCCTCTCTCTTCCACCTCTCATTTCCTCCTCTATCATCCTTCTCTCTCTTCCTCCTCTCTCTTCCTCCTCTCTCTTCCTTCTCTCTCTTCTCCTTTCTCCTCTTCCTCTCTCTTCCTCCTCTCTCTTCCGTCCTCGCTCTTCCTCCTCTCTCTTCCCCCTCTCTCCTCTTCCTCTCTCTTCCTCCTATCTCTTCCTCCTCCCTTTTCCTCCTCTCTCCCATTCCTCTCTTTTCCTCCTCTCTCCTCTCCTCTTTTCTTTTCCTCTTCTTCCTCATCTCTCTTCCTCCTCTCTCCTCTTCCTCTCTCTTCCTCCTCTCTCCTCCTCCTCTCTCCTCTTCTTCTCTCTTCCTCCTCTCTATTCCTCCTCTCTCTTCCTCCTCTCATTTCCTCCTCTATCATCCTTCTCTCTCTTCCTCCTCTCTCTTCCTCCTCTCTTTTCCTCCTCTCTCCCATTCCTCTCTTTTCCTCCTCTCTCCTCCTCCTCTCTTCTTTTCCTCTTTCTTCCTCATCTCTCTTCCTCCTCTCTCCTCCTCCTCTCTCCTCTTCCACTCTCTTCCTCCTCTCTCTTCCTCCTCTCATATCCCCCTCTATCATCCTTCTCTCTCTTCCTCCTCTCTCTTCCTCCTCTCTTTTCCTCCTCTCTCTTCCTCCTCTCTTTTCCTCCTCTCTCATCTTCATCTGTCTTCCTCCTCTCTCTTCCTACCCTTTCTTCCTCCTCTCTCTTCCTCCTCTCTCTTCCTCCTCTCTCATTTTACTTTCTCTTCCTCCTCTCTTTTCCCCCTCTCTCATCTTCCTCTCTCTTCCTCCTCTCTTTCCTCCTCTCTCTTCGTCCTCTCTCTTCCTCCTCTCTGCTCTTCCTCTCTCTTCCTCCTCTCTCAGCCCCCTCTCTCTTCGTCCTCTCTTTTCCTCCTCTGTATTTTTCCTCTCTCTTCCTCCTCTCTCTTCCTCCACCTCTTCCTTCTCTCTCCTTCTCCTCTCTCTTCCTGCTCTCTCATTTTCCTCTCTCTTCCTCATCTCTCTTCCTACTCTCTCCTCTTCCTCTCTCTTCCTCCTCTCTTTTCCTCCTCTCTCTTCCTCCTCTCTTTCCTCCTCTCTCTTCATCCTCTCTCGTCTTTCTCTCTGTTCCTCCTCCCTTTTCCTCCTCTCTTTTCCTCCTCTCTCATCCTCCTCTCTCTTCCTCCTCTCTCCTCCTATTCTCTCTATTCCGCCTCTCTCTTCCTCCTCTCTCTTCCTCCTCTCTCCTTTTCCTCTCTCTTCCTCATTACTCCTCTTCTCCCTCTCTCTCCTCTCTCTTCCTCCTCTCTCTTCCTCCTCTCTCTTCCTCCTCTCTCTTCCTCCTCTCTCCTACTATTCTCTCTATTCCGCCTCTCTCTTCCTCCTCTCTTTTCCTCCTCTCTCCTCTTCCTCTCTCTTCCTCCTCTCTCTTCCTCCTCTCTCCTCCTACTCTCTATTTCCCTCCTCTCTCTTCCTCCTCTCTTCCTCCTCTCTCTTCCTCCTCTCTCTTCCTCCTCTCTCTTCCTCCTCTCTCTTCCTCCTCTCTCTTCCTTCTCTCTTCCTCCTCTCTCTTCCTCCTCTCTCTTCCTCCTCTCTTTTCCTCCTCTCTCATCCTACTCTCTCTTCCTCCTCTCTCTTCCTCCACTCTATTCCTCCTCTCTCCTTTTCCTCTCTCTTCCTCCTTTCTCCTCTTCCTCCCTCTCCCTCCTCTCTCTTCCTCCTCTCTCTTCCTCCTCTCTCTTCCTCCTCTCTCCTCCTACTCTGTCTCTTCCTCCTCTATCTTCCTCTTCTCTTTTCCTCTTCTCTCTTCCTCCTCTCTCCTCCTCCTCTCTCTTCCTCCACTCTCTTCCCCCTCTCTCTTCCTCCTCTCTTTTCCTCCTCTCTATTTTTCCTCTCTCTTCTTCCTCTCTCTTCCTCCTCTCTCTTCCTCCTCTCTCTTCCACTTCACTTTTCCTCCACATCTTCCTTCTCTCTCCTTTTCCTCTCTCTTCCTCCTCTCTCATTTTCCTCTCTCTTCCTACTCTCTCCTCTTCCTCTCTCTTCCTCCTCTCTTTTCCTCCTCTCTCTTGCTCTTCTCTATTCCTCTTCTCTCCTCCTATACTCTCTCTCCCTCCTCTCTCTTCCTCCTCTCTCTTCCTCCTCTCTCTTCATCCTCTCTCCTCATCCTCTCTGTTCCTCCTCCCTTTTCCTCCTCTGTCTTCCTCCTCTTTCCTCTTCCTCTCTCTTCCTCCTCTCTCTTTCTCCTCGCTCTACCTCCTCTCTCTTCTTCATTTCTCATCTTCCTCTCTCTTCCTCCTCTCTCCTCCTCCTCTCTCCTCTTCCTCTCTCTTCCTCCTCTCTCTTCCTCCTCTCTGTTCCTCCTCTCTCATTTTCCTCTCTCTTCCTCCTCTCTCTTCCTCCTCTCTCCTCCTACTCTCTCTCTCCCTCCTCTCTCTTCCTCCTCTCTCTCCTCCTCTCTCTACCTCCTCTCTCTTCCTCCTCTCTCTTCCTCCTCCCTCTACCTCCTCTCTTCCTCCTCTCTCTTCCTCCTATCTCTTCCTCATCTCTCTTCCTCCTTTCTCCTCTTCCTCACTCGTCATCATCTCTCTTCCTCCTCTCTCCTCTTCCTCTCTCTTCCTCCTCTCTCTTTCTCCTCTCTCTTCCTCCTCTCTCTTCATCCTCTCTCCTCTTCCTCTCTATTCCTCCTCCCTTTTCCTCCTCTATCTTCCTCCTCTTTAATCTTCACTTCTCTTCCTCCTCTCTCTTAATCCTCGCTCTTCCTCCTCTCTCTTCCTCCTCTCTCATCTTCCTCTCTCGTCCTCCTCTCTCTTCCTCCTCTCTCTTCCTCCTCTATCTTCCTTCTCTCTTTTCCTCCACCTCTTTTTCCTCTCTCCTTTTCCTCTCTCTTCCTCCTCTCTCCTTTTCCTCTCTCTTCCTCCACTCTCATTTTCCTCTCTCTTCCTCCTCTCTCTTCCTCCTCTCTCCTCCTACTCTCTATTTCCCTCCTCTCTCTTCCGCCTCTCTCTTCCTCCTCCCTCTACCTCCTCTCTCTTCCTCATCTCTCTTCCTCCTCTCTCTTCCTCCTCTCTCTTCCTCCTCTCTTTTCCTCCTCTCTCCCATTCCTCTCTCTTCCTCCTCTCTCCTCCTCCTCTCTTCTTTTCCTTTTTCTTCCTCATCTATCTTCCTCCTCTCTCTTCCTCCTCTCTCTTCCTCCTCTCTTTTCCTCCTCTCTCATCCTCCTCTCTCTTCCTCCTCTCTCTTCCTCCTCTCTATTCCTCCTCTCTCCTTTTCCACTCTCTTCCTCCTTTCTACTCTTCATCCCTCTCCCTCCTCTCTCTTCCTCCTCTCTCTTCCTCCTCTCTCTGCCTCCACTCTCCTCCTCCTCTCTGCTCTTCCACTCTCCTCTTCGTTTCTCTTCCTCTTCTCTCTTCCTCCTCTCTCTTCCTCCTCTCTCCTCTTCCTCTCTCTTCCTCCTCTCTCTTACCCCTCTCTCTTCCTCCTCTCTTTTCCTCCTCTCTATTTTTCCTCTCTCTTCCTCCTCTCTCTTCCTCCTCTCTCTTCCTCCTCTCTCTACCTCCTCTTTCCTCTTCCTCTCTCTTCCTCCTCTCTCTTCCTCCTCGCTCTACCTCCTCTCTCTTCTTCATCTCTCCTCTTCCTCTCCTTCCTCCTCTCTCATCTTCCTCTCTCTTCCTCCTCTCTCCTGCTCCTCTCTCCTCTTCCTCTCTCTTCCTCCTCTCTCTTCCTCCTTTCTCTTCCTCCACTCTCTTCCTCCTCTCTCTTCCTCCTCTCTCTTCCTCCTCTCTCTTCCTCCTCTCTCTTCCTCCTCTCTTCCTCCTCTCTCTTCCTCCTCTCTCCTCTTCCTCTCTCTTCCTCCTCTCTCTTCCTACTCTCTCTTCCTTCTCTCTTTTCCTCCACCTCTTCCTCCTCTCTCCTTTTCTTCTCTCTTCCTCCTCTTTCATTTTCCTCTCTCTTCCCCCTCTCTCTTCCTACTCTCTCATCTTCCTCTCTCTACCTCCTCTCTTTTCCTCCTCTCTCTTCCTTCTCTCTCTTCCTCCTCTCTCCTCTTCCTCTCTCTTCCTCCTCTCTCTTACCCCTCCCTCTTCCTCCTCTCTCTTACCCCTCCCTCTTCCTCCTCTCTCTTCCCCCTCTCTCTTCCTCCTCTCTTTTCCTCCTCTCTATTTTTACTCTCTCTTCCTTCTCTCTCTTCCTCCTCTCTCCTCCTCCTCTCTCCTCTTCCTCTCTCTTCCTCCTCTCTCTTCCTCCTCTCTCTTCCTCCTCTCACCTCCTACACTCTCTCTCCCTCCTCTCTCTTCCTCCTCTCTCTTCCTCCTCTTTCTACCTCCTCTCTCTTCCTCCTCTCTCTTCCTCCTCTCATTTCCTCCTCTTTCATCCTCCTCTCCCTTCCTCCTCTCTCTTCCTCCTCTCTCTTCATCCTCTCTCTTCCTCCTCTCTCCTCTTCCTCTCTCTTCCTCCTCTCTCTTCCTCCTCTCTCCTCTTCCACTCTGTTCCTCCTCCCTTTTCCTCCACTCTCTTCCTCCTCTTTAATCTTCATCTCTCTTCCTCCTCTGTCTTCCTCCTCTCTCTTCCTCCTCTCTCTTCCTCCTCTCTCCTCTTCCTATCTCTTCCTCCTCTCTTTTCCCCTTCTCTCTTCCTCCTCTATTTTCCTCCTCTCTATTATTCCTCTCTCTTCCTCCTCTATCTTCCTTCTCTCTTTTCCTCCACCTCTTTTTCCTCTCTCCTTTTCCTCTCTCTTCCTCCTCTCTCCTTTTCCTCTCTCTTCCTCCACTCTCATTTTCCTCTCTCTTCCTCCTCTCTCTTCCTCCTCTCTCCTCCTACTCTCTATTTCCCTCCTCTCTCTTCCGCCTCTCTCTTCCTCCTCCCTCTACCTCCTCTCTCTTCCTCATCTCTCTTCCTCCTCTCTCTTCCTCCTCTCTCTTCCTCCTCTCTTTTCCTCCTCTCTCCCATTCCTCTCTCTTCCTCCTCTCTCCTCCTCCTCTCTTCTTTTCCTTTTTCTTCCTCATCTATCTTCCTCCTCTCTCTTCCTCCTCTCTCTTCCTCCTCTCTTTTCCTCCTCTCTCATCCTCCTCTCTCTTCCTCCTCTCTCTTCCTCCTCTCTATTCCTCCTCTCTCCTATTCCACTCTCTTCCTCCTTTCTACTCTTCATCCCTCTCCCTCCTCTCTCTTCCTCCTCTCTCTTCCTCCTCTCTCTTCCTCCTCTCTCCTCCTACTCTGTCTCTTCCTCCTCTATCTTCCTCTTCTCTTTTCCTCTTCTCTCTTCCTCCTCTCTCCTCCTCCTCTCTCTGCCTCCACTCTCTTCCTCCTCTCTGCTCTTCCACTCTCCTCTTCGTTTCTCTTCCTCTTCTCTCTTCCTCCTCTCTCTTCCTCCTCTCTCCTCTTCCTCTCTCTTCCTCCTCTCTCTTCCCCCTCTCTCTTCCTCCTCTCTTTTCCTCCTCTCTATTTTTCCTCTCTCTTCCTCCTCTCTCTTCCTCCTCTCTCTTCCTCCTCTCTCTACCTCCTCTTTCCTCTTCCTCTCTCTTCCTCCTCTCTCTTCCTCCTCGCTCTACCTCCTCTCTCTTCTTCATCTCTCCTCTTCCTCTCTCTTCCTCCTCTCTCATCTTCCTCTCTCTTCCTCCTCTCTCCTGCTCCTCTCTCCTCTTCCTCTCTCTTCCTCCTCTCTCTTCCTCCTTTCTCTTCCTCCACTATCTTCCTCCTCTCTCTTCCTCCTCTCTCTTCCTCCTCTCTCTTCCTCCTCTCTCTTCCTCCTCTCTTCCTCCTCTCTCTTCCTCCTCTCTCCTCTTCCTCTCTCTTCCTCCTCTCTCTTCCTACTCTCTCTTCCTTCTCTCTTTTCCTCCACCTCTTCCTCCTCTCACCTTTTCTTCTCTCTTCCTCCTCTTTCATTTTCCTCTCTCTTCCCCCTCTCTCTTCCTACTCTCTCATCTTCCTCTCTCTACCTCCTCTCTTTTCCTCCTCTCTCTTCCTCCTCTCTCTTCCTCCTCTCTCCTCTTCCTCTCTCTTACTCCTCTCTCTTACCCCTCCCTCTTCCTCCTCTCTCTTCCCCCTCTCTCTTCCTCCTCTCTTTTCCTCCTCTCTATTTTTACTCTCTCTTCCTTCTCTCTCTTCCTCCTCTCTCCTCCTCCTCTCTCCTCTTCCTCTCTCTTCCTCCTCTCTCTTCCTCCTCTCTCTTCCTCCTCTTTCTACCTCCTCTCTCTTCCTCCTCTCTCTTCCTCCTCTCATTTCCTCCTCTTTCATCCTCCTCTCCCTTCCTCCTCTCTCTTCCTCCTCTCTCTTCATTCCTCTCTCTTCCTCCTCTCTCCTCTTCCTCTCTCTTCCTCCTCTCTCTTCCTCCTCTCTCCTCTTCCACTCTGTTCCTCCTCCCTTTTCCTCCACTCTCTTCCTCCTCTTTAATCTTCATCTCTCTTCCTCCTCTGTCTTCCTCCTCTCTCTTCCTCCTCTTTCTTCCTCCTCTCTCCTCTTCCTATCTCTTCCTCCTCTCTTTTCCCCTTCTCTCTTCCTCCTCTATTTTCCTCCTCTCTATTATTCCTCTCTCTTCCTCCTCTCTCTTCCTCCTCTCTTTTCCTCCACCTCTTCCTCCTCTCTCCTTTTCCTCTCTCTTCCTCCTCTCTCATTTTCCTCTCTCTTCCTCCTCTCTCGTCCTTCTCTCTCCTCAACTCTCTCTCTCCCTCCTCTCTCTTCCTCCTCTCTCTTCCTCCTCTCTCTTCCTCCTCTCTCTTCCTCCTCCCTCTACCTCCTCGCTCTACCTCCTCTCTCTTCCTCCTATCTCTTCCTCATCTCTCTTCCTCCTTTCTCCTCTTCCTCAATCTTCATCATCTCTCTTCCTCCTCTCTCTTTCTCCTCTCTCTTCCTCCTCTCTCTTCATCCTCTCTCCTCTACCTCTCTGTTCCTCCTCCCTTTTCCTCCTCTCTCTTCCTCCTCTTTAATCTTCACCTGTCTTCCTCCTCTCTCTTAATCCTCGCTCTTCCTCCTCTCTCTTCCTCCTCTCTCATCTTCCTCTCTCTTCCTCCTCTCTCTTCCTCCTCTCTCTTCCTCCTCTCTTTTCCTCCTCTCTCCTATTCCTCTCTCCTCCTACTCTCTCTCCCTCCTCTCTCTTCCTCCTCTGTCTTCCTCCTCTCTCTTCCTCCTCTCTCTTCCTCCTCCCTCTACCTCCTCGCTCTACCTCCTCTCTCTTCCTCCTAGCTCTTCCTCATCTCTCTTCCTCCTTTCTCCTCTTCCTCAATCGTCATCATCTCTCTTCCTCCTCTCTCTTTCTCCTCTCTCTTCCTCCTCTCTCTTCATCCTCTCTCCTCTACCTATCTGTTCCTCCTCCCTTTTCCTCCTCTCTCTTCCTCCTCTTTAATCTTCACCTGTCTTCCTCCTCTATCTTAATCCTCGCTCTTCCTCCTCTCTCTTCCTCCTCTCTCATCTTCCTCTCTCTTCCTCCTCTCTCTTCCTCCTCTCTCTTCCTCCTCTCTTTTCCTCCTCTCTCCCATTCCTCTCTCTTCCTCCTCTCTCGTCCTCCTCTCTTCTTTTCCTATTTCTTCCTCATCTCTCTTCCTCCTCTCTCATCTTCCTCTCTCTTCCTCCTCTCTCCTCCTCCTCTCTCCTCTTCCACACTCTTCCTCCTCTCTCTTCCTCCTCTCTCTTCCTCCTCTCTTTTCCTCCTCTCTCATCATCCTCTCTCTTCCTCCTCTCTCTTCCTCCTCTCTATTCCTCCTCTCTCCTTTTCCTCTCTCTTCCTCCTTTCTCCTCTTCCTCCCTCTCCCTCCTCTCTCTTCCTCCTCTCTCTTCCTCCTCTCTATTACTCCTCTCTCCTCCTACTCTGTCTCTCCCTCCTCTATCTTCCTCTTCTCTCTTCCTCCTCTCTCCTCCTCCTCTCTCTTCCTCCTCTCTCTTCCTCCTCTCTCCTCCTACTCTGTCTCTTCCTCCTCTCTCTTCCTCTTCTCTCTTCCTCCTCTCTCTTCCTCCTCTCTCCTCTTCCTCTCTCTTCCTCCTCTCTCTTCCCCCTCTCTCTTCCTCCTCTTTTCCTCCTCTCTATTTTTCCTCTCTCTTCCTCCTCTCTCTTCCTCCTCTCTCTTCCTCCTCTCTCTTCCTCTTCACTTTTCCTCCACATCTTCCTCCTCTCTCCTTTTCCTCTCTCTTCCTCCTCTCTCATTTTCCTCTCTCTTCCTACTCTCTCCTCTTCCTCTCTCTTCCTCCTCTCTCTTCCTCCTCTCTCCTCCTACTCTCTCTCTCCCTCCTCTCTCTTCCTCCTCTCTCTTCCTCCTCTCTCTACCTCCTCTCTCTTCCTACTCTCTCTTCCTCCTCCCTCTACCTCGTCGCTCTACCTCCTCTCTCTTCTTCCTATCTCTTCCTCATCTCTCTTCCTCATTTCTCCTCTTCCTCACTCGTCATCATCACTCTTCCTCCTCTCTCCTCTTCCTCTCTCTTCCTCCTCTCTCTTTCTCCTCTCTCTTCCTCCTCTCTCTTCTTCCTCTCTCCTCTTCCTCTCTGTTCCTCCTCCCTTTTCCTCCTCTCTCTTCCTCCTCTTTAATCTTCACCTGTCTTCCTCCTCTCTCTTAATCCTCACTCTTCCTCCTCTCTCTTCCTCCTCTCTCATCTTCCTCTCTCTTCCTCCTCTCTCTTCCTCCTCTCTTTTCCTCCTCTCTCCCATTCCTCTCTCTTCCTCCTCTCTGCTCCTCCTCTCTTCTTTTCCTATTTCTTCCTCATCTCTCTTCCTCCTCTCTCCTCTTCCTCTCTCTTCCTCCTCTCTCCTCCTCCTCTCTCCTCTTCCTCTCTCTTCCTCCTCTCTCTTCCTCCTCTCTCTTCCTCCTCTCTCTTCCTCCTCTCTTTTCCTCCTCTATCATCCTCCTCTCTCTTCCTCCTCTCTCTTCCTGCTCTCTATTCCTCCTCTCTCCTTTTCCTCTCTTTCCTCCTTTCTCCTCTTCCTCCCTCTCCCTCCTCTCTCTTCCTCCTCTCTCTTCCTCCTGTCTCTTCCTCCTCTCTCCTCCTACTCTGTCTCTTCCTCCTCTATCTTCCTCTGCTCTTTTCCTCTTCTCTCTTCCTCCTCTCTCCTCCTCCTCTCTCTTCCTCCTCTCTCTTTCTCCTCTCTGATCCTGCTCTCTCCTCTTTGTCTCTCTTCCTCTTCTCTCTTCCTCCTCTCTCTTCCTCCTTTCTCCTCTTCCTCTCTCTTCCTCCTCTCTCTTCCCCCTCTCTCTTCCTCCTCTCTTTTCCTCCTCTCTATTTTTCCTCTCTCTTCCTCCTCTCTCTTCCTCCTCTCTCTTCCTCCTCTCTCTTCCTCTTCACTTTTCCTCCACATCTTCCTCCTCTCTCCTTTTCCTGTCTCTTCCTCCTCTCTCATTTTCCTCTCTCTTCCTACTCTCTCCTCTTCCTCTCTCTTCCTCCTCTCTTTTCCTCCTCTCTCTTCCTCCTCTCTCTTCCTCCTCTCTCTTCCTCCTCTCTGTTCCTCCTCCCTTTTCCTCCTCTCTCTTCCTCCTCTTTCCTCTTCCTCTCTCTTCCTCCTCTCTCTTCCTCATCTCTCTTCCTCCTTTCTCCTCTTCCTCACTCTTCATCCTCTCTCTTCCTCCTCTCTCATCTTCCTCTCTCTTCCTCCTCTCTTCTCCTCCTCTCTCTCTTCCTCTCTCTTCCTCCTCTCTCTTCCTCCTCTCTCTTCCTCCTCTCTCATTTTCCTCTCTCTTCCTCCTCTCTCTTCCTCCTCTCTCCTCCTACTCTCTCTCTCCCTCCTCTCTCTTCCTTCTCTCTCTTCCTCCTCTCTCTACCTCCTCTCTCTTTCTCCTCTCTCTTCCTCCTCCCTCTACCTCCTCTCTTCCTCCTCTCTCTTCCTCCTATCTCTTCCTCATCTCTCTTCCTCCTTTCTCCTCTTCCTCACTCGTCATCATCTCTCTTCCTCCTCTCTCCTCTTCCTCTCTCTTCCTCCTCTCTCTTTCTCCTCTCTCTTCCTCCACTCTCTTCATCCTCTCTCCTCTTCCTTTCTGTTCCTCCTCCCTTTTCCACCTCTCTCTTCCTCCTCTTTAATCTTCACCTCTCTTCCTCCTCTCTCTTAATCCTCGCTCTTCCTCCTCTCTCTTCCTCCTCTGTCTTCCTCCTCTCTCTTCCTCCTCCCTCTTCCTCCTCTCTCTTCCTCCTCTCTCTTCCTCCTCTCTCTTCCTCCTCTCTGTTCCTCCTCTCTTCTCTTCCTCTCTCTTCCTCCTCACTCTTCCTCCTCTATCATCCTTCTCTCTTTTCCTCCACCTCTTTTTCCTCTCTCCTTTTCCTCTCTCTTCCTCCTCTCTCCTTTTCCTCTCTCTTCCTCCTCTCTCATTTTCCTCTCTCTTCCTCCTCTCTCTTCCTCCTCTCTCCTCCTACACTCTATTTCCCTCCTCTCTCTTCCTCCTCTCTCTTCCTCCTCGCTCTACCTCCTCTCTCTTCCTCCTCTCTCTTCCTCCTCTCTCTTCCTCCTCTCTCTTCCTCCTCTCTTTTCCTCCTCTCTCCCATTACTCTCTCTTCCTCCTCTCTCCTCCTCCTCTCTTCTTTTCCTTTTTCTTCCTCATCTATCTTCCTCCTCTCTCATCTTCCTCTCTCTTCCTCCTCTCTCTTCCTCCTCTCTCTTCCTCCTCTCTCTTCCTCCTCTCTTTTCCTCCTCTCTCATCCTCCTCTCTCTTCCTCCTCTCTCTTCCTCCTCTCTATTCCTCCTCTCTCCTTTTCCTCTCTCTTCCTCCTTACTCCTCTTCCTCCCTCTCCCTCCTCTCTCTCTCTCCTCTCTCTTCCTCCTCTCTCTTCCTCCTCTCTCCTCCTACTCTGTCTCTTCCTCCTCTATCTTCCTCTTCTCTTTTCCTCTTCTCTCTTCCTCCTCTCTCCTCCTCCTCTCTCTTCCTCCTCTCTCTTCCTCCTCTCTGCTCCTCCTCTCTCCTCTTCGTCTCTCTTCCTCTTCTCTCTTCCTCCTCTCTTTTCCTCCTCTCTCCTCTTCCTCATCTCTCTTCCTCCTCTCTCTTCCCCCTCTCTCTTCCTCCTCTCTTTTCCTCCTCTCTATTTCTCCTCTCTCTTCCTCCTCTCTCTTCCTCCTCTCTCTTCCTCCTCTCTCTTCCTCTTCACTTTTCCTCCACATCTTCCTCCTCTCTCCTTTTCCTCTCTCTCTTCCTCCTCTCTCATTTTCCTCTCTCTTCCTACTCTCTCCTCTTCCTCTCTCTTCCTCCTCTCTTTTCCTCCTCTCTCTTCCTCTTCTCTCTTCCTCCTCTCTCCTCCTATACTCTCTCTCCCTCCTCTCTCTTCCTCCTCTCTCTTCCTCCTCTCTCTTCATCCTCTCTCCTCATCCTCTCTGTTCCTCCTCCCTTTCCTCCTCTGTCATCCTCCTCTTTCCTCTTCCTCTCTCTTCCTCCTCTCTCTTCCTCCTCGCTCTACCTCCTCTCTCTTCTTCATTTCTCCTCTTACTCTCTCTTCCTCCTCTCTCATCTTCCTCTCTCTTCCTCCTCTTCTCTCCTCTTCCTCTCTCTTACACCTCTCTCTTCCTCCTGTCTCTTCCTCCTCTCTCATTTTCCTCTCTCTTCCTCCTCTCTCTTCCTCCTCTCTCCTCCTACTCTCTCTCTCCCTCCTCTCTCTTCCTCCTCTCTCTTCCTCCTCTCTCTACCTCCTCTCTCTTCCTCCTCTCTCTTCCTCCTCCCTCTACCTCCTCTCTTCCTCCTCTCTCTTCCTCCTATCTCTTCCTCATCTCTCTTCCTCCTCTCTCCTCTTCCTCTATCTTTTTCCTCTCTCTTTCTCCTCTCTCTTCCTCCTCTCTCTTCCTCCTCTCTCTTCCTCCTCTCTTTTCCTAATCTCTCTTCCTCCTCTCTGTTCCTCCTCTCTTCTCTTCCTCTCTCTTCCTCCTCACTCTTCCTCCTCTATCATCCTTCTCTCTTTTCCTCCACCTCTTTTTCCTCTCTCCTTTTCCTCTCTCTTCCTCCTCTCTCCTTTTCCTCTCTCTTCTTCCTCTCTCCTTTTCCTCTCTGTTCCTCCTCTCTCTTCCTCCACTCTCTTCCTCCTCTCTCTTCCTCCTCTCTCTTCCTCCTCTCTTCCTCCTCTCTCTTCCTCCTCTCTCTTCCTCCTCTCTCCTGTTCCTCTCTCTTACTCCGCTCTCTTCCCCCTCTCTTTTCCTCCTCTCTTCTTTTCCTCTCTCTTCCTCCTCTCTCCTCTTCCTCTCTCTTCCTCCTCTCTCTTCCTCCTCTCTCTTCCTTCTATCTCTTCCTCCAACTCTTCCTCCTCTCTCCTTTTCCTCTCTCTTCCTCCTCTTTCATTTTCCTCTCTCTTCCTCCTCTCTCTTCCTACTCTCTCATCTTCCTCTCTCTACCTCCTCTCTTTTCCTCATCTCTCTTCCTCCTCTCTCTTCCTCCTCTCTCTTCCCCCACTCTCTTCCTCCTCTCTCTTCCCCCTCTCTCTTCCTCCTCTCTTTTCCTCCTCTCTATTTTTCCTCTCTCTTCCTTCTCTCTCTTCCTCCTCTCTCTTACTTTGCTCTCTTCCTCCTCTCTTTTCCTCCTCTCTCTTCCTCCTCTCTGTTCCTCCTCTCTCCTCTTCCTCTCTCTTCCGCCTCTCTCTTCCTCCTCTATATTCATTCTCTCTTTTCCTCCACCTCTTTTTCCTCTCTCCTTTTCCTCTCTCTTCCTCCTCTCTCCTTTTCCTCTCTCTTCCTCCTCTCTCATTTTCCTCTCTCTTCCTCCTCTCTCTTCCTCCTCTCTCCTCCTACTCTCTATTTCCCTCCTCTCTCTTCCTCCTCTCTCTTCCTCTTCCCTCTACCTCCTCTCTCTTCCTCCTCTCTCTTCCTCCTCTCTCTTCCTCCTCTCTCTTCCTCCTCTCTTTTTCTCCCCTCTCCCATTCCTCTCTCTTCCTCCTCTCTCCTCCTCCTCTCTTCTTTTCCTTTTTCTTCCTCATCTATCTTCCTCCTCTCTCATCTTCCTCTCTCTTCCTCCTCTCTCTTCCTCCTCTCTCTTCCTCCTCTCTCTTCCTCCTCTCTTTTCCTCCTCTCTCATCCTCCTCTCTCTTCCTCCTCTCTCTTCCTCCTCTCTATTCCTCCTCTCTCCTTTTCCTCTCTCTTCCTCCTTTCTCCTCTTCCTCCCTCTCCCTCCTCTCTCTTCCTCCTCTCTCTTCCTCCTCTCTCTTCCTCCTCTCTCCTCCTACTCTGTCTCTTCCGCCTCTATCTTCCTCTTCTCTTTTCCACTTCTCTCTTCCTCCTCTCTCCTCCTCCTCTCTCTTCCTCCTCTCTCTTCCTCCTCTCTCCTCTTCGTCTCTCTTCCTCTTCTCTCTTTCTCCTCTCTCTTCCTCCTCTCTCCTCTTCCTCTCTCTTCCTCCTCTCTCTTCCCCCTCTCTCTTCCTCCTCTCTTTTCCTCCTCTCTATTTTTCCTCTCTCTTCCTCCTCTCTCTTCCTCCTCTCTCTTCCTCCTCTCTCTTCCTCTTCACTTTTCCTCCACATCTTCCTCCTCTCTCCTTTTCCTCTCTCTTCCTCCTCTCTCATTTTCCTCTCTCTTCCTACTCTCTCCTCTTCCTCTCTCTTCCTCCTCTCTTTTCCTCCTGTCTCTTCCTCTTGTCTCTTCCTCCTCTCTCCTCCTATACTCTCTCTCCCTCCTCTCTCTTCCTCCTCTCTCTTCCTCCTCTCTCTTCATCCTCTCTCCTCATCCTCTCTGTTCCTCCTCCCTTTTCCTCCTCTGTCTTCCTCCTCTCTCCTCTTCCTCTCTCTTCCTCCTCTCTCTTCCTCCTCTCTCTTCCTTCTATCTCTTCCTCCAACTCTTCCTCCTCTCTCCTTTTCCTCTCTCTTCCTCCTCTTTCATTTTCCTCTCTCTTCCTCCTCTCTCTTCCTACTCTCTCATCTTCCTCTCTCTACCTCCTCTCTTTTCCTCATCTCTCTTCCTCCTCTCTCTTCCTCCTCTCTCCTCTTCCTCTCTCTTCCTCCTCTCTCTTCCCCCACTCTCTTCCTCCTCTCTCTTCCCCCTCTCTCTTCCTCCTCTCTTTTCCTCGTCTCTATTTTTCCTCTCTCTTCCTTCTCTCTCTTCCTCCTCTCTCTTACTTTGCTCTCTTCCTCCTCTCTTTTCCTCCTCTCTCTTCCTCCTCTCTGTTCCTCCTCTCTCCTCTTCCTCTCTCTTCCGCCTCTCTCTTCCTTATCTATATTCATTCTCTCTTTTCCTCCACCTCTTTTTCCTCTCTCCTTTTCCTCTCTCTTCCTCCTCTCTCCTTTTCCTCTCTCTTCCTCCTCTCTCATTTTCCTCTCTCTTCCTCCTCTCTCTTCCTCCTCTCTCCTCCTACTCTCTATTTCCCTCCTCTCTCTTCCTCCTCTCTCTTCCTCTTCCCTCTACCTCCTCTCTCTTCCTCCTCTCTCTTCCTCCTCTCTCTTCCTCCTCTCTCTTCCTCCTCTCTTTTCCTCCCCTCTCCCATTCCTCTCTCTTCCTCCTCTCTCCTCCTCCTCTCTTCTTTTCCTTTTTCTTCCTCATCTATCTTCCTCCTCTCTCATCTTCCTCTCTCTTCCTCCTCTCTCTTCCTCCTCTCTCTTCCTCCTCTCTCTTCCTCCTCTCTTTTCCTCCTCTCTCATCCTCCTCTCTCTTCCTCCTCTCTCCTCCTCCTCTCTATTCCTCCTCTCTCCTTTTCCTCTCTCTTCCTCCTTTCTCCTCTTCCTCCCTCTCCCTCCTCTCTCTTCCTCCTCTCTCTTCCTCCTCTCTCTTCCTCCTCTCTCCTCCTACTCTGTCTCTTCCTCCTCTATCTTCCTCTTCTCTTTTCCACTTCTCTCTTCCTCCTCTCTCCTCCTCCTCTCTCTTCCTCCTCTCTCTTCCTCCTCTCTCCTCTTCGTCTCTCTTCCTCCTCTCTCCTCCTCCTCTCTCTTCCTCCTCTCTCTTTCTCCTCTCTGCTCCTGCTCTCTCCTCTTTGTCTCTCTTCCTCTTCTCTCTTCCTCCTCTCTCTTCCTCCTTTCTCCTCTTCCTCTCTCTTCCTCCTCTCTCTTCCCCCTCTCTCTTCCTCCTCTCTTTTCCTCCTCTCTATTTTTCCTCTCTCTTCCTCCTCTCTCTTCCTCCTCTCTCTTCCTCCTCTCTCTTCCTCTTCACTTTTCCTCCACATCTTCCTCCTCTCTCCTTTTCCTGTCTCTTCCTCCTCTCTCATTTTCCTCTCTCTTCCTACTCTCTCCTCTTCCTCTCTCTTCCTCCTCTCTTTTCCTCCTCTCTCTTCCTCCTCTCTCTTCCTCCTCTCTCTTCCTCCTCTCTGTTCCTCCTCCCTTTTCCTCCTCTCTCTTCCTCCTCTTTCCTCTTCCTCTCTCTTCCTCCTCTCTCTTCCTCATCTCTCTTCCTCCTTTCTCCTCTTCCTCACTCTTCATCCTCTCTCTTCCTCCTCTCTCATCTTCCTCTCTCTTCCTCCTCTCTTCTCCTCCTCTCTCTCTTCCTCTCTCTTCCTCCTCTCTCTTCCTCCTCTCTCTTCCTCCTCTCTCATTTTCCTCTCTCTTCCTCCTCTCTCTTCCTCCTCTCTCCTCCTACTCTCTCTCTCCCTCCTCTCTCTTCCTTCTCTCTCTTCCTCCTCTCTCTACCTCCTCTCTCTTTCTCCTCTCTCTTCCTCCTCCCTCTACCTCCTCTCTTCCTCCTCTCTCTTCCTCCTATCTCTTCCTCATCTCTCTTCCTCCTTTCTCCTCTTCCTCACTCGTCATCATCTCTCTTCCTCCTCTCTCCTCTTCCTCTCTCTTCCTCCTCTCTCTTTCTCCTCTCTCTTCCTCCACTCTCTTCATCCTCTCTCCTCTTCCTTTCTGTTCCTCCTCCCTTTTCCACCTCTCTCTTCCTCCTCTTTAATCTTCACCTCTCTTCCTCCTCTCTCTTAATCCTCGCTCTTCCTCCTCTCTCTTCCTCCTCTGTCTTCCTCCTCTCTCTTCCTCCTCCCTCTTCCTCCTCTCTCTTCCTCCTCTCTCTTCCTCCTCTCTCTTCCTCCTCTCTGTTCCTCCTCTCTTCTCTTCCTCTCTCTTCCTCCTCACTCTTCCTCCTCTATCATCCTTCTCTCTTTTCCTCCACCTCTTTTTCCTCTCTCCTTTTCCTCTCTCTTCCTCCTCTCTCCTTTTCCTCTCTCTTCCTCCTCTCTCATTTTCCTCTCTCTTCCTCCTCTCTCTTCCTCCTCTCTCCTCCTACACTCTATTTCCCTCCTCTCTCTTCCTCCTCTCTCTTCCTCCTCGCTCTACCTCCTCTCTCTTCCTCCTCTCTCTTCCTCCTCTCTCTTCCTCCTCTCTCTTCCTCCTCTCTTTTCCTCCTCTCTCCCATTACTCTCTCTTCCTCCTCTCTCCTCCTCCTCTCTTCTTTTCCTTTTTCTTCCTCATCTATCTTCCTCCTCTCTCATCTTCCTCTCTCTTCCTCCTCTCTCTTCCTCCTCTCTCTTCCTCCTCTCTCTTCCTCCTCTCTTTTCCTCCTCTCTCATCCTCCTCTCTCTTCCTCCTCTCTCTTCCTCCTCTCTATTCCTCCTCTCTCCTTTTCCTCTCTCTTCCTCCTTACTCCTCTTCCTCCCTCTCCCTCCTCTCTCTCTCTCCTCTCTCTTCCTCCTCTCTCTTCCTCCTCTCTCCTCCTACTCTGTCTCTTCCTCCTCTATCTTCCTCTTCTCTTTTCCTCTTCTCTCTTCCTCCTCTCTCCTCCTCCTCTCTCTTCCTCTCTCTCTTCCTCCTCTCTGCTCCTCCTCTCTCCTCTTCGTCTCTCTTCCTCTTCTCTCTTCCTCCTCTCTTTTCCTCCTCTCTCCTCTTCCTCATCTCTCTTCCTCCTCTCTCTTCCCCCTCTCTCTTCCTCCTCTCTTTTCCTCCTCTCTATTTCTCCTCTCTCTTCCTCCTCTCTCTTCCTCCTCTCTCTTCCTCCTCTCTCTTCCTCTTCACTTTTCCTCCACATCTTCCTCCTCTCTCCTTTTCCTCTCTCTCTTCCTCCTCTCTCATTTTCCTCTCTCTTCCTACTCTCTCCTCTTCTCTCTCTTCCTCCTCTCTTTTCCTCCTCTCTCTTCCTCTTCTCTCTTCCTCCTCTCTCCTCCTATACTCTCTCTCCCTCCTCTCTCTTCCTCCTCTCTCTTCCTCCTCTCTCTTCATCCTTCTCCTCCTCATCCTCTCTGTTCCTCCTCCCTTTCCTCCTCTGTCATCCTCCTCTTTCCTCTTCCTCTCTCTTCCTCCTCTCTCTTCCTCCTCGCTCTACCTCCTCTCTCTTCTTCATTTCTCCTCTTACTCTCTCTTCCTCCTCTCTCATCTTCCTCTCTCTTCCTCCTCTTCTCTCCTCTTCCTCTCTCTTACACCTCTCTCTTCCTCCTGTCTCTTCCTCCTCTCTCATTTTCCTCTCTCTTCCTCCTCTCTCTTCCTCCTCTCTCCTCCTACTCTCTCTCTCCCTCCTCTCTCTTCCTCCTCTCTCTTCCTCCTCTCTCTACCTCCTCTCTCTTCCTCCTCTCTCTTCCTCCTCCCTCTACCTCCTCTCTTCCTCCTCTCTCTTCCTCCTATCTCTTCCTCATCTCTCTTCCTCCTCTCTCCTCTTCCTCTATCTTTTTCCTCTCTCTTTCTCCTCTCTCTTCCTCCTCTCTCTTCCTCCTCTCTCTTCTCCTCTCTTTTCCTAATCTCTCTTCCTCCTCTCTGTTCCTCCTCTCTTCTCTTCCTCTCTCTTCCTCCTCACTCTTCCTCCTCTATCATCCTTCTCTCTTTTCCTCCACCTCTTTTTCCTCTCTCCTTTTCCTCTCTCTTCCTCCTCTCTCCTTTTCCTCTCTCTTCTTCCTCTCTCCTTTTCCTCTCTGTTCCTCCTCTCTGTTCCTCCACTCTCTTCCTCCTCTCTCTTCCTCCTCTCTCTTCCTCCTCTCTTCCTCCTCTCTCTTCCTCCTCTCTCTTCTCCTCTCTCCTGTTCCTCTCTCTTACTCCGCTCTCTTCCCCCTCTCTTTTCCTCCTCTCTTCTTTTCCTCTCTCTTCCTCCTCTCTCCTCTTCCTCTCTCTTCCTCCTCTCTCTTCCTCCTCTCTCTTCCTTCTATCTCTTCCTCCAACTCTTCCTCCTCTCTCCTTTTCCTCTCTCTTCCTCCTCTTTCATTTTCCTCTCTCTTCCTCCTCTCTCTTCCTACTCTCTCATCTTCCTCTCTCTACCTCCTCTCTTTTCCTCATCTCTCTTCCTCCTCTCTCTTCCTCCTCTCTCTTCCCCACTCTCTTCCTCCTCTCTCTTCCCCCTCTCTCTTCCTCCTCTCTTTTCCTCCTCTCTATTTTTCCTCTCTCTTCCTTCTCTCTCTTCCTCCTCTCTCTTACTTTGCTCTCTTCCTCCTCTCTTTTCCTCCTCTCTCTTCCTCCTCTCTGTTCCTCCTCTCTCCTCTTCCTCTCTCTTCCGCCTCTCTCTTCCTCCTCTATATTCATTCTCTCTTTTCCTCCACCTCTTTTTCCTCTCTCCTTTTCCTCTCTCTTCCTCCTCTCTCCTTTTCCTCTCTCTTCCTCCTCTCTCATTTTCCTCTCTCTTCCTCCTCTCTCTTCCTCCTCTCTCCTCCTACTCTCTATTTCCCTCCTCTCTCTTCCTCCTCTCTCTTCCTCTTCCCTCTACCTCCTCTCTCTTCCTCCTCTCTCTTCCTCCTCTCTCTTCCTCCTCTCTCTTCCTCCTCTCTTTTTCTCCCCTCTCCCATTCCTCTCTCTTCCTCCTCTCTCCTCCTCCTCTCTTCTTTTCCTTTTTCTTCCTCATCTATCTTCCTCCTCTCTCATCTTCCTCTCTCTTCCTCCTCTCTCTTCCTCCTCTCTCTTCCTCCTCTCTCTTCCTCCTCTCTTTTCCTCCTCTCTCATCCTCCTCTCTCTTCCTCCTCTCTCTTCTCCTCTCTATTCCTCCTCTCTCCTTTTCCTCTCTCTTCCTCCTTTCTCCTCTTCCTCCCTCTCCCTCCTCTCTCTTCCTCCTCTCTCTTCCTCCTCTCTCTTCCTCCTCTCTCCTCCTACTCTGTCTCTTCCGCCTCTATCTTCCTCTTCTCTTTTCCACTTCTCTCTTCCTCCTCTCTCCTCCTCCTCTCTCTTCCTC
>NW_027437002.1:0-50688 GCF_047716275.1 Strix uralensis
CACATTGCTTCGCAGAATCGCTTTTGTGCAGAAAACAGTAAGACTGGTTCAGAACGAAAGAAAGCACAGAGCCCCAGATTTGCTGTTTTCCTGGAGAGCTTGCAGAGCACTGGGGAAAGGCAGGCAGAGAATTCCCTGCTAGCACCTTCTCTGTGCCTGGGAAGCAGAAGTGTTCACATTGCTTCGCAGAATCGCTTTTGTGCAGAAAACAGTAACACTTGTTCAGAACGAAAGAAAGCACAGAGCCCCAGATTTTATGTTGTCCTGGAGAGCTTGCAGAGCACTGGGGAAAGGCAGGCAGAGAATTCCCTGCTAGCACCTTCTCTGTGCCTGGGAAGCAGAAGTGTTCACATTGCTTCGCAGAATCGCTTTTGTGCAGAAAACAGTAACACTTGTTCAGAACGAAAGAAAGCACAGAGCCCCAGAATTGCTGTTGTCCTGGAGAGCTTGCAGAGCACTGGGGAAAGGCAGGCAGAGAATTCCCTGCTAGCACCTTCTCTGTGCCTGGGAAGCAGAAGTGTTCACATTGCTTCGCAGAATCGCTTTTGTGCAGAAAACAGTAACACTTGTTCAGAACGAAAGAAAGCACAGAGCCCCAGATTTGCTGTTGTCCTGGAGAGCTTGCAGAGCACTGGGGAAAGGCAGGCAGAGAATTCCCTGCTAGCACCTTCTCTGTGCCTGGGAAGCAGAAGTGTTCACATTGCTTCGCAGAATCGCTTTTGTGCAGAAAACAGTAAGACTGGTTCAGAACGAAAGAAAGCACAGAGCCCCAGATTTTATGTTGTCCTGAAGAGCTTGCAGAGCACTGGGGAAAGGCAGGCAGAGAATTCCCTGCTAGCACCTTCTCTGTAACTGGGAAGCAGAAGTGTTCACATTGCTTCGCAGAATCGCTTTTGTGCAGAAAACAGTAACACTTGTTCAGAACGAAAGAAAGCACAGAGCCCCAGATTTTATGTTGTCCTGGAGAGCTTGCAGAGCACTGGGGAAAGGCAGGCAGAGAATTCCCTGCTAGCACCTTCTCTGTGCCTGTTCACATTGCTTCGCAGAATCGCTTTTGTGCAGAAAACAGTAACACTTGTTCAGAACGAAAGAAAGCACAGAGCCCCAGATTTTATGTTGTCCTGGAGAGCTTGCAGAGCACTGGGGAAAGGCAGGCAGAGAATTCCCTGCTAGCACCTTCTCTGTGCCTGTTCACATTGCTTCGCAGAATCGCTTTTGTGCAGAAAACAGTAACACTTGTTCAGAACAAAAGAAAGCACAGAGCCCCAGATTTTATGTTGTCCTGGAGAGCTTGCAGAGCACTGGGGAAAGGCAGGCAGAGAATTCCCTGCTAGCACCTTCTCTGTGCCTGGGAAGCAGAAGTGTTCACATTGCTTCGCAGAATCGCTTTTGTGCAGAAAACAGTAACACTTGTTCAGAACGAAAGAAAGCACAGAGCCCCAGATTTTATGTTGTCCTGGAGAGCTTGCAGAGCACTGGGGAAAGGCAGGCAGAGAATTCCCTGCTAGCACCTTCTCTGTGCCTGGGAAGCAGAAGTGTTCACATTGCTTCGCAGAATCGCTTTTGTGCAGAAAACAGTAACACTTGTTCAGAACGAAAGAAAGCACAGAGCCCCAGATTTGCTGTTGTCCTGGAGAGCTTGCAGAGCACTGGGGAAAGGCAGGCAGAGAATTCCATGCTAGCACCTTCTCTGTGCCTGTTCACATTGCTTCGCAGAATCGCTTTTGTGCAGAAAACAGTAAGACTGGTTCAGAACGAAAGAAAGCACAGAGCCCCAGATTTGCTGTTTTCCTGGAGAGCTTGCAGAGCACTGGGGAAAGGCAGGCAGAGAATTCCCTGCTAGCACCTTCTCTGTGCCTGGGAAGCAGAAGTGTTCACATTGCTTCGCAGAATCGCTTTTGTGCAGAAAACAGTAACACTTGTTCAGAACGAAAGAAAGCACAGAGCCCCAGATTTTATGTTGTCCTGGAGAGCTTGCAGAGCACTGGGGAAAGGCAGGCAGAGAATTCCCTGCTAGAACCTTCTCTGTGCCTGTTCACATTGGTTCGCAGAATCGCTTTTGTGCAGAAAACAGTAATACTAGTTCAGAACGAAAGAAAGCACAGAGCCCCAGATTTTATGTTGTCCTGGAGAGCTTGCAGAGCACTGGGGAAAGGCAGGCAGAGAATTCCCTGCTAGCACCTTCTCTGTGCCTGTTCACATTGCTTCGCAGAATCGCTTTTGTGCAGAAAACAGTAACACTGGTTCAGAACGAAAGAAAGCACAGAGCCCCAGATTTTATGTTGTCCTGAAGAGCTTGCAGAGCACTGGGGAAAGGCAGGCAGAGAATTCCCTGCTAGCACCTTCTCTGTGCCTGGGAAGCAGAAGTGTTCACATTGCTTCGCAGAATCGCTTTTGTGCAGAAAACAGTAATACTGGTCCAGAACGAAAGAAAGCACAGAGCCCCAGATTTTATGTTGTCCTGGAGAGCTTGCAGAGCACTGGGGAAAGGCAGGCAGAGAATTCCCTGCTAGCACCTTCTCTGTGCCTGTTCACATTGCTTCGCAGAATCGCTTTTGTGCAGAAAACAGTAACACTGGTTCAGAACGAAAGAAAGCACAGAGCCCCAGATTTGCTGTTGTCCTGGAGAGCTTGCAGAGCACTGGGGAAAGGCAGGCAGAGAATTCCCTGCTAGCACCTTCTCTGTGCCTGGGAAGCAGAAGTGTTCACATTGCTTCGCAGAATCGCTTTTGTGCAGAAAACAGTAACACTTGTTCAGAACGAAAGAAAGCACAGAGCCCCAGATTTTATGTTGTCCTGGAGAGCTTGCAGAGCACTGGGGAAAGGCAGGCAGAGAATTCCCTGCTAGCACCTTCTCTGTGCCTGGGAAGCAGAAGTGTTCACATTGCTTCGCAGAATCGCTTTTGTGCAGAAAACAGTAAGACTGGTTCAGAACGAAAGAAAGCACAGAGCCCCAGATTTTATGTTGTCCTGGAGAGCTTGCAGAGCACTGGGGAAAGGCAGGCAGAGAATTCCCTGCTAGCACCTTCTCTGTGCCTGGGAAGCAGAAGTGTTCACATTGCTTCGCAGAATCGCTTTTGTGCAGAAAACAGTAACACTTGTTCAGAACGAAAGAAAGCACAGAGCCCCAGATTTGCTGTTGTCCTGGAGAGCTTGCAGAGCACTGGGGAAAGGCAGGCAGAGAATTCCCTGCTAGCACCTTCTCTGTGCCTGGGAAGCAGAAGTGTTCACATTGCTTCGCAGAATCGCTTTTGTGCAGAAAACAGTAAGACTGGTTCAGAACGAAAGAAAGCACAGAGCCCCAGATTTTATGTTGTCCTGGAGAGCTTGCAGAGCACTGGGGAAAGGCAGGCAGAGAATTCCCTGCTAGCACCTTCTCTGTAACTGGGAAGCAGAAGTGTTCACATTGCTTCGCAGAATCGCTTTTGTGCAGAAAACAGTAATACTGGTTCAGAACGAAAGAAAGCACAGAGCCCCAGATTTTATGTTGTCCTGGAGAGCTTGCAGAGCACTGGGGAAAGGCAGGCAGAGAATTCCCTGCTAGCACCTTCTCTGTGCCTGGGAAGCAGAAGTGTTCACATTGCTTCGCAGAATCGCTTTTGTGCAGAAAACAGTAAGACTGGTTCAGAACGAAAGAAAGCACAGAGCCCCAGATTTGCTGTTTTCCTGGAGAGCTTGCAGAGCACTGGGGAAAGGCAGGCAGAGAATTCCCTGCTAGCACCTTCTCTGTGCCTGGGAAGCAGAAGTGTTCACATTGCTTCGCAGAATCGCTTTTGTGCAGAAAACAGTAACACTTGTTCAGAACGAAAGAAAGCACAGAGCCCCAGATTTTATGTTGTCCTGGAGAGCTTGCAGAGCACTGGGGAAAGGCAGGCAGAGAATTCCCTGCTAGCACCTTCTCTGTGCCTGGGAAGCAGAAGTGTTCACATTGCTTCGCAGAATCGCTTTTGTGCAGAAAACAGTAACACTTGTTCAGAACGAAAGAAAGCACAGAGCCCCAGATTTGCTGTTGTCCTGGAGAGCTTGCAGAGCACTGGGGAAAGGCAGGCAGAGAATTCCCTGCTAGCACCTTCTCTGTGCCTGGGAAGCAGAAGTGTTCACATTGCTTCGCAGAATCGCTTTTGTGCAGAAAACAGTAAGACTGGTTCAGAACGAAAGAAAGCACAGAGCCCCAGATTTTATGTTGTCCTGGAGAGCTTGCAGAGCACTGGGGAAAGGCAGGCAGAGAATTCCCTGCTAGCACCTTCTCTGTAACTGGGAAGCAGAAGTGTTCACATTGCTTCGCAGAATCGCTTTTGTGCAGAAAACAGTAATACTGGTTCAGAACGAAAGAAAGCACAGAGCCCCAGATTTTATGTTGTCCTGGAGAGCTTGCAGAGCACTGGGGAAAGGCAGGCAGAGAATTCCCTGCTAGCACCTTCTCTGTGCCTGTTCACATTGCTTCGCAGAATCGCTTTTGTGCAGAAAACAGTAACACTGGTTCAGAACGAAAGAAAGCACAGAGCCCCAGATTTGCTGTTGTCCTGGAGAGCTTGCAGAGCACTGGGGAAAGGCAGGCAGAGAATTCCCTGCTAGCACCTTCTCTGTGCCTGGGAAGCAGAAGTGTTCACATTGCTTCGCAGAATCGCTTTTGTGCAGAAAACAGTAAGACTGGTTCAGAACGAAAGAAAGCACAGAGCCCCAGATTTGCTGTTTTCCTGGAGAGCTTGCAGAGCACTGGGGAAAGGCAGGCAGAGAATTCCCTGCTAGCACCTTCTCTGTAACTGGGAAGCAGAAGTGTTCACATTGCTTCGCAGAATCGCTTTTGTGCAGAAAACAGTAACACTTGTTCAGAACGAAAGAAAGCACAGAGCCCCAGATTTTATGTTGTCCTGGAGAGCTTGCAGAGCACTGGGGAAAGGCAGGCAGAGAATTCCCTGCTAGCACCTTCTCTGTGCCTGGGAAGCAGAAGTGTTCACATTGCTTCGCAGAATCGCTTTTGTGCAGAAAACAGTAACACTTGTTCAGAACGAAAGAAAGCACAGAGCGCCAGATTTTATATTGTCCTGGAGAGCTTGCAGAGCACTGGGGAAAGGCAGGCAGAGAATTCCCTGCTAGCACCTTCTCTGTGCCTGGGAAGCAGAAGTGTTCACATTGCTTCGCAGAATCGCTTTTGTGCAGAAAACAGTAACACTTGTTCAGAACGAAAGAAAGCACAGAGCCCCAGATTTGCTGTTGTCCTGGAGAGCTTGCAGAGCACTGGGGAAAGGCAGGCAGAGAATTCCCTGCTAGCACCTTCTCTGTGCCTGGGAAGCAGAAGTGTTCACATTGCTTCGCAGAATCGCTTTTGTGCAGAAAACAGTAAGACTGGTTCAGAACGAAAGAAAGCACAGAGCCCCAGATTTTATGTTGTCCTGAAGAGCTTGCAGAGCACTGGGGAAAGGCAGGCAGAGAATTCCCTGCTAGCACCTTCTCTGTAACTGGGAAGCAGAAGTGTTCACATTGCTTCGCAGAATCGCTTTTGTGCAGAAAACAGTAACACTTGTTCAGAACGAAAGAAAGCACAGAGCCCCAGATTTTATGTTGTCCTGGAGAGCTTGCAGAGCACTGGGGAAAGGCAGGCAGAGAATTCCCTGCTAGCACCTTCTCTGTGCCTGTTCACATTGCTTCGCAGAATCGCTTTTGTGCAGAAAACAGTAACACTTGTTCAGAACGAAAGAAAGCACAGAGCCCCAGATTTTATGTTGTCCTGGAGAGCTTGCAGAGCACTGGGGAAAGGCAGGCAGAGAATTCCCTGCTAGCACCTTCTCTGTGCCTGGGAAGCAGAAGTGTTCACATTGCTTCGCAGAATCGCTTTTGTGCAGAAAACAGTAACACTTGTTCAGAACGAAAGAAAGCACAGAGCGCCAGATTTTATATTGTCCTGGAGAGCTTGCAGAGCACTGGGGAAAGGCAGGCAGAGAATTCCCTGCTAGCACCTTCTCTGTGCCTGGGAAGCAGAAGTGTTCACATTGCTTCGCAGAATCGCTTTTGTGCAGAAAACAGTAACACTTGTTCAGAACGAAAGAAAGCACAGAGCCCCAGATTTGCTGTTGTCCTGGAGAGCTTGCAGAGCACTGGGGAAAGGCAGGCAGAGAATTCCCTGCTAGCACCTTCTCTGTGCCTGGGAAGCAGAAGTGTTCACATTGCTTCGCAGAATCGCTTTTGTGCAGAAAACAGTAAGACTGGTTCAGAACGAAAGAAAGCACAGAGCCCCAGATTTGCTGTTGTCCTGAAGAGCTTGCAGAGCACTGGGGAAAGGCAGGCAGAGAATTCCCTGCTAGCACCTTCTCTGTAACTGGGAAGCAGAAGTGTTCACATTGCTTCGCAGAATCGCTTTTGTGCAGAAAACAGTAACACTTGTTCAGAACGAAAGAAAGCACAGAGCCCCAGATTTTATGTTGTCCTGGAGAGCTTGCAGAGCACTGGGGAAAGGCAGGCAGAGAATTCCCTGCTAGCACCTTCTCTGTGCCTGGGAAGCAGAAGTGTTCACATTGCTTCGCAGAATCGCTTTTGTGCAGAAAACAGTAAGACTGGTTCAGAACGAAAGAAAGCACAGAGCCCCAGATTTTATGTTGTCCTGAAGAGCTTGCAGAGCACTGGGGAAAGGCAGGCAGAGAATTCCCTGCTAGCACCTTCTCTGTAACTGGGAAGCAGAAGTGTTCACATTGCTTCGCAGAATCGCTTTTGTGCAGAAAACAGTAATACTGGTTCAGAACGAAAGAAAGCACAGAGCCCCAGATTTTATGTTGTCCTGGAGAGCTTGCAGAGCACTGGGGAAAGGCAGGCAGAGAATTCCCTGCTAGCACCTTCTCTGTGCCTGTTCACATTGCTTCGCAGAATCGCTTTTGTGCAGAAAACAGTAACACTGGTTCAGAACGAAAGAAAGCACAGAGCCCCAGATTTGCTGTTGTCCTGGAGAGCTTGCAGAGCACTGGGGAAAGGCAGGCAGAGAATTCCCTGCTAGCACCTTCTCTGTGCCTGGGAAGCAGAAGTGTTCACATTGCTTCGCAGAATCGCTTTTGTGCAGAAAACAGTAATACTGGTTCAGAACGAAAGAAAGCACAGAGCCCCAGATTTTATGTTGTCCTGGAGAGCTTGCAGAGCACTGGGGAAAGGCAGGCAGAGAATTCCCTGCTAGCACCTTCTCTGTGCCTGTTCACATTGCTTCGCAGAATCGCTTTTGTGCAGAAAACAGTAACACTGGTTCAGAACGAAAGAAAGCACAGAGCGCCAGATTTGCTGTTGTCCTGGAGAGCTTGCAGAGCACTGGGGAAAGGCAGGCAGAGAATTCCCTGCTAGCACCTTCTCTGTGCCTGGGAAGCAGAAGTGTTCACATTGCTTCGCAGAATCGCTTTTGTGCAGAAAACAGTAAGACTGGTTCAGAACGAAAGAAAGCACAGAGCCCCAGATTTGCTGTTTTCCTGGAGAGCTTGCAGAGCACTGGGGAAAGGCAGGCAGAGAATTCCCTGCTAGCACCTTCTCTGTGCCTGGGAAGCAGAAGTGTTCACATTGCTTCGCAGAATCGCTTTTGTGCAGAAAACAGTAACACTGGTTCAGAACGAAAGAAAGCACAGAGCCCCAGATTTTATGTTGTCCTGGAGAGCTTGCAGAGCACTGGGGAAAGGCAGGCAGAGAATTCCCTGCTAGCACCTTCTCTGTGCCTGGGAAGCAGAAGTGTTCACATTGCTTCGCAGAATCGCTTTTGTGCAGAAAACAGTAACACTTGTTCAGAACGAAAGAAAGCACAGAGCCCCAGATTTGCTGTTGTCCTGGAGAGCTTGCAGAGCACTGGGGAAAGGCAGGCAGAGAATTCCCTGCTAGCACCTTCTCTGTGCCTGGGAAGCAGAAGTGTTCACATTGCTTCGCAGAATCGCTTTTGTGCAGAAAACAGTAAGACTGGTTCAGAACGAAAGAAAGCACATAGCCCCAGATTTGCTGTTGTCCTGGAGAGCTTGCAGAGCACTGGGGAAAGGCAGGCAGAGAATTCCCTGCTAGCACCTTCTCTGTGCCTGGGAAGCAGAAGTGTTCACCTTGCTTCGCAGAATCGCTTTTGTGCAGAAAACAGTAACACTTGTTCAGAACGAAAGAAAGCACAGAGCCCCAGATTTGCTGTTGTCCTGGAGAGCTTGCAGAGCACTGGGGAAAGGCAGGCAGAGAATTCCCTGCTAGCACCTTCTCTGTGCCTGGGAAGCAGAAGTGTTCACATTGCTTCGCAGAATCGCTTTTGTGCAGAAAACAGTAACACTTGTTCAGAACAAAAGAAAGCACAGAGCGCCAGATTTTATATTGTCCTGGAGAGCTTGCAGAGCACTGGGGAAAGGCAGGCAGAGAATTCCCTGCTAGCACCTTCTCTGTAACTGGGAAGCAGAAGTGTTCACATTGCTTCGCAGAATCGCTTTTGTGCAGAAAACAGTAACACTTGTTCAGAACGAAAGAAAGCACAGAGCCCCAGATTTGCTGTTGTCCTGGAGAGCTTGCAGAGCACTGGGAAAAGGCAGGCAGAGAATTCCCTGCTAGCACCTTCTCTGTGCCTGGGAAGCAGAAGTGTTCACATTGCTTCGCAGAATCGCTTTTGTGCAGAAAACAGTAAGACTGGTTCAGAACGAAAGAAAGCACAGAGCCCCAGATTTTATGTTGTCCTGAAGAGCTTGCAGAGCACTGGGGAAAGGCAGGCAGAGAATTCCCTGCTAGCACCTTCTCTGTAACTGGGAAGCAGAAGTGTTCACATTGCTTCGCAGAATCGCTTTTGTGCAGAAAACAGTAATACTGGTTCAGAACGAAAGAAAGCACAGAGCCCCAGATTTTATGTTGTCCTGGAGAGCTTGCAGAGCACTGGGGAAAGGCAGGCAGAGAATTCCCTGCTAGCACCTTCTCTGTGCCTGTTCACATTGCTTCGCAGAATCGCTTTTGTGCAGAAAACAGTAACACTGGTTCAGAACGAAAGAAAGCACAGAGCCCCAGATTTTATGTTGTCCTGAAGAGCTTGCAGAGCACTGGGGAAAGGCAGGCAGAGAATTCCCTGCTAGCACCTTCTCTGTAACTGGGAAGCAGAAGTGTTCACATTGCTTCGCAGAATCGCTTTTGTGCAGAAAACAGTAATACTGGTTCAGAACGAAAGAAAGCACAGAGCCCCAGATTTTATGTTGTCCTGGAGAGCTTGCAGAGCACTGGGGAAAGGCAGGCAGAGAATTCCCTGCTAGCACCTTCTCTGTGCCTGTTCACATTGCTTCGCAGAATCGCTTTTGTGCAGAAAACAGTAACACTGGTTCAGAACGAAAGAAAGCACAGAGCCCCAGATTTGCTGTTGTCCTGGAGAGCTTGCAGAGCACTGGGGAAAGGCAGGCAGAGAATTCCCTGCTAGCACCTTCTCTGTGCCTGGGAAGCAGAAGTGTTCACATTGCTTCGCAGAATCGCTTTTGTGCAGAAAACAGTAACACTTGTTCAGAACGAAAGAAAGCACAGAGCCCCAGATTTTATGTTGTCCTGGAGAGCTTGCAGAGCACTGGGGAAAGGCAGGCAGAGAATTCCCTGCTAGCACCTTCTCTGTGCCTGGGAAGCAGAAGTGTTCACATTGCTTCGCAGAATCGCTTTTGTGCAGAAAACAGTAATACTGGTTCAGAACGAAAGAAAGCACAGAGCCCCAGATTTTATGTTGTCCTGGAGAGCTTGCAGAGCACTGGGGAAAGGCAGGCAGAGAATTCCCTGCTAGCACCTTCTCTGTGCCTGGGAAGCAGAAGTGTTCACATTGCTTCGCAGAATCGCTTTTGTGCAGAAAACAGTAACACTTGTTCAGAACGAAAGAAAGCACAGAGCCCCAGATTTGCTGTTGTCCTGGAGAGCTTGCAGAGCACTGGGGAAAGGCAGGCAGAGAATTCCCTGCTAGCACCTTCTCTGTGCCTGGGAAGCAGAAGTGTTCACATTGCTTCGCAGAATCGCTTTTGTGCAGAAAACAGTAAGACTGGTTCAGAACGAAAGAAAGCACAGAGCCCCAGATTTTATGTTGTCCTGGAGAGCTTGCAGAGCACTGGGGAAAGGCAGGCAGAGAATTCCCTGCTAGCACCTTCTCTGTGCCTGGGAAGCAGAAGTGTTCACATTGCTTCGCAGAATCGCTTTTGTGCAGAAAACAGTAATACTGGTTCAGAACGAAAGAAAGCACAGAGCCCCAGATTTTATGTTGTCCTGGAGAGCTTGCAGAGCACTGGGGAAAGGCAGGCAGAGAATTCCCTGCTAGCACCTTCTCTGTGCCTGTTCACATTGCTTCGCAGAATCGCTTTTGTGCAGAAAACAGTAACACTGGTTCAGAACGAAAGAAAGCACAGAGCCCCAGATTTGCTGTTGTCCTGGAGAGCTTGCAGAGCACTGGGGAAAGGCAGGCAGAGAATTCCCTGCTAGCACCTTCTCTGTGCCTGGGAAGCAGAAGTGTTCACATTGCTTCGCAGAATCGCTTTTGTGCAGAAAACAGTAAGACTGGTTCAGAACGAAAGAAAGCACAGAGCCCCAGATTTGCTGTTTTCCTGGAGAGCTTGCAGAGCACTGGGGAAAGGCAGGCAGAGAATTCCCTGCTAGCACCTTCTCTGTGCCTGGGAAGCAGAAGTGTTCACATTGCTTCGCAGAATCGCTTTTGTGCAGAAAACAGTAACACTTGTTCAGAACGAAAGAAAGCACAGAGCCCCAGATTTTATGTTGTCCTGGAGAGCTTGCAGAGCACTGGGGAAAGGCAGGCAGAGAATTCCCTGCTAGCACCTTCTCTGTGCCTGGGAAGCAGAAGTGTTCACATTGCTTCGCAGAATCGCTTTTGTGCAGAAAACAGTAACACTTGTTCAGAACGAAAGAAAGCACAGAGCCCCAGAATTGCTGTTGTCCTGGAGAGCTTGCAGAGCACTGGGGAAAGGCAGGCAGAGAATTCCCTGCTAGCACCTTCTCTGTGCCTGGGAAGCAGAAGTGTTCACATTGCTTCGCAGAATCGCTTTTGTGCAGAAAACAGTAACACTTGTTCAGAACGAAAGAAAGCACAGAGCCCCAGATTTGCTGTTGTCCTGGAGAGCTTGCAGAGCACTGGGGAAAGGCAGGCAGAGAATTCCCTGCTAGCACCTTCTCTGTGCCTGGGAAGCAGAAGTGTTCACATTGCTTCGCAGAATCGCTTTTGTGCAGAAAACAGTAAGACTGGTTCAGAACGAAAGAAAGCACAGAGCCCCAGATTTTATGTTGTCCTGAAGAGCTTGCAGAGCACTGGGGAAAGGCAGGCAGAGAATTCCCTGCTAGCACCTTCTCTGTAACTGGGAAGCAGAAGTGTTCACATTGCTTCGCAGAATCGCTTTTGTGCAGAAAACAGTAACACTTGTTCAGAACGAAAGAAAGCACAGAGCCCCAGATTTTATGTTGTCCTGGAGAGCTTGCAGAGCACTGGGGAAAGGCAGGCAGAGAATTCCCTGCTAGCACCTTCTCTGTGCCTGTTCACATTGCTTCGCAGAATCGCTTTTGTGCAGAAAACAGTAACACTTGTTCAGAACGAAAGAAAGCACAGAGCCCCAGATTTTATGTTGTCCTGGAGAGCTTGCAGAGCACTGGGGAAAGGCAGGCAGAGAATTCCCTGCTAGCACCTTCTCTGTGCCTGTTCACATTGCTTCGCAGAATCGCTTTTGTGCAGAAAACAGTAACACTTGTTCAGAACAAAAGAAAGCACAGAGCCCCAGATTTTATGTTGTCCTGGAGAGCTTGCAGAGCACTGGGGAAAGGCAGGCAGAGAATTCCCTGCTAGCACCTTCTCTGTGCCTGGGAAGCAGAAGTGTTCACATTGCTTCGCAGAATCGCTTTTGTGCAGAAAACAGTAACACTTGTTCAGAACGAAAGAAAGCACAGAGCCCCAGATTTTATGTTGTCCTGGAGAGCTTGCAGAGCACTGGGGAAAGGCAGGCAGAGAATTCCCTGCTAGCACCTTCTCTGTGCCTGGGAAGCAGAAGTGTTCACATTGCTTCGCAGAATCGCTTTTGTGCAGAAAACAGTAACACTTGTTCAGAACGAAAGAAAGCACAGAGCCCCAGATTTGCTGTTGTCCTGGAGAGCTTGCAGAGCACTGGGGAAAGGCAGGCAGAGAATTCCATGCTAGCACCTTCTCTGTGCCTGTTCACATTGCTTCGCAGAATCGCTTTTGTGCAGAAAACAGTAAGACTGGTTCAGAACGAAAGAAAGCACAGAGCCCCAGATTTGCTGTTTTCCTGGAGAGCTTGCAGAGCACTGGGGAAAGGCAGGCAGAGAATTCCCTGCTAGCACCTTCTCTGTGCCTGGGAAGCAGAAGTGTTCACATTGCTTCGCAGAATCGCTTTTGTGCAGAAAACAGTAACACTTGTTCAGAACGAAAGAAAGCACAGAGCCCCAGATTTTATGTTGTCCTGGAGAGCTTGCAGAGCACTGGGGAAAGGCAGGCAGAGAATTCCCTGCTAGAACCTTCTCTGTGCCTGTTCACATTGGTTCGCAGAATCGCTTTTGTGCAGAAAACAGTAATACTAGTTCAGAACGAAAGAAAGCACAGAGCCCCAGATTTTATGTTGTCCTGGAGAGCTTGCAGAGCACTGGGGAAAGGCAGGCAGAGAATTCCCTGCTAGCACCTTCTCTGTGCCTGTTCACATTGCTTCGCAGAATCGCTTTTGTGCAGAAAACAGTAACACTGGTTCAGAACGAAAGAAAGCACAGAGCCCCAGATTTTATGTTGTCCTGAAGAGCTTGCAGAGCACTGGGGAAAGGCAGGCAGAGAATTCCCTGCTAGCACCTTCTCTGTGCCTGGGAAGCAGAAGTGTTCACATTGCTTCGCAGAATCGCTTTTGTGCAGAAAACAGTAATACTGGTCCAGAACGAAAGAAAGCACAGAGCCCCAGATTTTATGTTGTCCTGGAGAGCTTGCAGAGCACTGGGGAAAGGCAGGCAGAGAATTCCCTGCTAGCACCTTCTCTGTGCCTGTTCACATTGCTTCGCAGAATCGCTTTTGTGCAGAAAACAGTAACACTGGTTCAGAACGAAAGAAAGCACAGAGCCCCAGATTTGCTGTTGTCCTGGAGAGCTTGCAGAGCACTGGGGAAAGGCAGGCAGAGAATTCCCTGCTAGCACCTTCTCTGTGCCTGGGAAGCAGAAGTGTTCACATTGCTTCGCAGAATCGCTTTTGTGCAGAAAACAGTAACACTTGTTCAGAACGAAAGAAAGCACAGAGCCCCAGATTTTATGTTGTCCTGGAGAGCTTGCAGAGCACTGGGGAAAGGCAGGCAGAGAATTCCCTGCTAGCACCTTCTCTGTGCCTGGGAAGCAGAAGTGTTCACATTGCTTCGCAGAATCGCTTTTGTGCAGAAAACAGTAAGACTGGTTCAGAACGAAAGAAAGCACAGAGCCCCAGATTTTATGTTGTCCTGGAGAGCTTGCAGAGCACTGGGGAAAGGCAGGCAGAGAATTCCCTGCTAGCACCTTCTCTGTGCCTGGGAAGCAGAAGTGTTCACATTGCTTCGCAGAATCGCTTTTGTGCAGAAAACAGTAACACTTGTTCAGAACGAAAGAAAGCACAGAGCCCCAGATTTGCTGTTGTCCTGGAGAGCTTGCAGAGCACTGGGGAAAGGCAGGCAGAGAATTCCCTGCTAGCACCTTCTCTGTGCCTGGGAAGCAGAAGTGTTCACATTGCTTCGCAGAATCGCTTTTGTGCAGAAAACAGTAAGACTGGTTCAGAACGAAAGAAAGCACAGAGCCCCAGATTTTATGTTGTCCTGGAGAGCTTGCAGAGCACTGGGGAAAGGCAGGCAGAGAATTCCCTGCTAGCACCTTCTCTGTAACTGGGAAGCAGAAGTGTTCACATTGCTTCGCAGAATCGCTTTTGTGCAGAAAACAGTAATACTGGTTCAGAACGAAAGAAAGCACAGAGCCCCAGATTTTATGTTGTCCTGGAGAGCTTGCAGAGCACTGGGGAAAGGCAGGCAGAGAATTCCCTGCTAGCACCTTCTCTGTGCCTGGGAAGCAGAAGTGTTCACATTGCTTCGCAGAATCGCTTTTGTGCAGAAAACAGTAAGACTGGTTCAGAACGAAAGAAAGCACAGAGCCCCAGATTTGCTGTTTTCCTGGAGAGCTTGCAGAGCACTGGGGAAAGGCAGGCAGAGAATTCCCTGCTAGCACCTTCTCTGTGCCTGGGAAGCAGAAGTGTTCACATTGCTTCGCAGAATCGCTTTTGTGCAGAAAACAGTAACACTTGTTCAGAACGAAAGAAAGCACAGAGCCCCAGATTTTATGTTGTCCTGGAGAGCTTGCAGAGCACTGGGGAAAGGCAGGCAGAGAATTCCCTGCTAGCACCTTCTCTGTGCCTGGGAAGCAGAAGTGTTCACATTGCTTCGCAGAATCGCTTTTGTGCAGAAAACAGTAACACTTGTTCAGAACGAAAGAAAGCACAGAGCCCCAGATTTGCTGTTGTCCTGGAGAGCTTGCAGAGCACTGGGGAAAGGCAGGCAGAGAATTCCCTGCTAGCACCTTCTCTGTGCCTGGGAAGCAGAAGTGTTCACATTGCTTCGCAGAATCGCTTTTGTGCAGAAAACAGTAAGACTGGTTCAGAACGAAAGAAAGCACAGAGCCCCAGATTTTATGTTGTCCTGGAGAGCTTGCAGAGCACTGGGGAAAGGCAGGCAGAGAATTCCCTGCTAGCACCTTCTCTGTAACTGGGAAGCAGAAGTGTTCACATTGCTTCGCAGAATCGCTTTTGTGCAGAAAACAGTAATACTGGTTCAGAACGAAAGAAAGCACAGAGCCCCAGATTTTATGTTGTCCTGGAGAGCTTGCAGAGCACTGGGGAAAGGCAGGCAGAGAATTCCCTGCTAGCACCTTCTCTGTGCCTGTTCACATTGCTTCGCAGAATCGCTTTTGTGCAGAAAACAGTAACACTGGTTCAGAACGAAAGAAAGCACAGAGCCCCAGATTTGCTGTTGTCCTGGAGAGCTTGCAGAGCACTGGGGAAAGGCAGGCAGAGAATTCCCTGCTAGCACCTTCTCTGTGCCTGGGAAGCAGAAGTGTTCACATTGCTTCGCAGAATCGCTTTTGTGCAGAAAACAGTAAGACTGGTTCAGAACGAAAGAAAGCACAGAGCCCCAGATTTGCTGTTTTCCTGGAGAGCTTGCAGAGCACTGGGGAAAGGCAGGCAGAGAATTCCCTGCTAGCACCTTCTCTGTAACTGGGAAGCAGAAGTGTTCACATTGCTTCGCAGAATCGCTTTTGTGCAGAAAACAGTAACACTTGTTCAGAACGAAAGAAAGCACAGAGCCCCAGATTTTATGTTGTCCTGGAGAGCTTGCAGAGCACTGGGGAAAGGCAGGCAGAGAATTCCCTGCTAGCACCTTCTCTGTGCCTGGGAAGCAGAAGTGTTCACATTGCTTCGCAGAATCGCTTTTGTGCAGAAAACAGTAACACTTGTTCAGAACGAAAGAAAGCACAGAGCGCCAGATTTTATATTGTCCTGGAGAGCTTGCAGAGCACTGGGGAAAGGCAGGCAGAGAATTCCCTGCTAGCACCTTCTCTGTGCCTGGGAAGCAGAAGTGTTCACATTGCTTCGCAGAATCGCTTTTGTGCAGAAAACAGTAACACTTGTTCAGAACGAAAGAAAGCACAGAGCCCCAGATTTGCTGTTGTCCTGGAGAGCTTGCAGAGCACTGGGGAAAGGCAGGCAGAGAATTCCCTGCTAGCACCTTCTCTGTGCCTGGGAAGCAGAAGTGTTCACATTGCTTCGCAGAATCGCTTTTGTGCAGAAAACAGTAAGACTGGTTCAGAACGAAAGAAAGCACAGAGCCCCAGATTTTATGTTGTCCTGAAGAGCTTGCAGAGCACTGGGGAAAGGCAGGCAGAGAATTCCCTGCTAGCACCTTCTCTGTAACTGGGAAGCAGAAGTGTTCACATTGCTTCGCAGAATCGCTTTTGTGCAGAAAACAGTAACACTTGTTCAGAACGAAAGAAAGCACAGAGCCCCAGATTTTATGTTGTCCTGGAGAGCTTGCAGAGCACTGGGGAAAGGCAGGCAGAGAATTCCCTGCTAGCACCTTCTCTGTGCCTGTTCACATTGCTTCGCAGAATCGCTTTTGTGCAGAAAACAGTAACACTTGTTCAGAACGAAAGAAAGCACAGAGCCCCAGATTTTATGTTGTCCTGGAGAGCTTGCAGAGCACTGGGGAAAGGCAGGCAGAGAATTCCCTGCTAGCACCTTCTCTGTGCCTGGGAAGCAGAAGTGTTCACATTGCTTCGCAGAATCGCTTTTGTGCAGAAAACAGTAACACTTGTTCAGAACGAAAGAAAGCACAGAGCGCCAGATTTTATATTGTCCTGGAGAGCTTGCAGAGCACTGGGGAAAGGCAGGCAGAGAATTCCCTGCTAGCACCTTCTCTGTGCCTGGGAAGCAGAAGTGTTCACATTGCTTCGCAGAATCGCTTTTGTGCAGAAAACAGTAACACTTGTTCAGAACGAAAGAAAGCACAGAGCCCCAGATTTGCTGTTGTCCTGGAGAGCTTGCAGAGCACTGGGGAAAGGCAGGCAGAGAATTCCCTGCTAGCACCTTCTCTGTGCCTGGGAAGCAGAAGTGTTCACATTGCTTCGCAGAATCGCTTTTGTGCAGAAAACAGTAAGACTGGTTCAGAACGAAAGAAAGCACAGAGCCCCAGATTTGCTGTTGTCCTGAAGAGCTTGCAGAGCACTGGGGAAAGGCAGGCAGAGAATTCCCTGCTAGCACCTTCTCTGTAACTGGGAAGCAGAAGTGTTCACATTGCTTCGCAGAATCGCTTTTGTGCAGAAAACAGTAACACTTGTTCAGAACGAAAGAAAGCACAGAGCCCCAGATTTTATGTTGTCCTGGAGAGCTTGCAGAGCACTGGGGAAAGGCAGGCAGAGAATTCCCTGCTAGCACCTTCTCTGTGCCTGGGAAGCAGAAGTGTTCACATTGCTTCGCAGAATCGCTTTTGTGCAGAAAACAGTAAGACTGGTTCAGAACGAAAGAAAGCACAGAGCCCCAGATTTTATGTTGTCCTGAAGAGCTTGCAGAGCACTGGGGAAAGGCAGGCAGAGAATTCCCTGCTAGCACCTTCTCTGTAACTGGGAAGCAGAAGTGTTCACATTGCTTCGCAGAATCGCTTTTGTGCAGAAAACAGTAATACTGGTTCAGAACGAAAGAAAGCACAGAGCCCCAGATTTTATGTTGTCCTGGAGAGCTTGCAGAGCACTGGGGAAAGGCAGGCAGAGAATTCCCTGCTAGCACCTTCTCTGTGCCTGTTCACATTGCTTCGCAGAATCGCTTTTGTGCAGAAAACAGTAACACTGGTTCAGAACGAAAGAAAGCACAGAGCCCCAGATTTTATGTTGTCCTGAAGAGCTTGCAGAGCACTGGGGAAAGGCAGGCAGAGAATTCCCTGCTAGCACCTTCTCTGTGCCTGGGAAGCAGAAGTGTTCACATTGCTTCGCAGAATCGCTTTTGTGCAGAAAACAGTAATACTGGTTCAGAACGAAAGAAAGCACAGAGCCCCAGATTTTATGTTGTCCTGGAGAGCTTGCAGAGCACTGGGGAAAGGCAGGCAGAGAATTCCCTGCTAGCACCTTCTCTGTGCCTGTTCACATTGCTTCGCAGAATCGCTTTTGTGCAGAAAACAGTAACACTGGTTCAGAACGAAAGAAAGCACAGAGCGCCAGATTTGCTGTTGTCCTGGAGAGCTTGCAGAGCACTGGGGAAAGGCAGGCAGAGAATTCCCTGCTAGCACCTTCTCTGTGCCTGGGAAGCAGAAGTGTTCACATTGCTTCGCAGAATCGCTTTTGTGCAGAAAACAGTAAGACTGGTTCAGAACGAAAGAAAGCACAGAGCCCCAGATTTGCTGTTTTCCTGGAGAGCTTGCAGAGCACTGGGGAAAGGCAGGCAGAGAATTCCCTGCTAGCACCTTCTCTGTGCCTGGGAAGCAGAAGTGTTCACATTGCTTCGCAGAATCGCTTTTGTGCAGAAAACAGTAACACTGGTTCAGAACGAAAGAAAGCACAGAGCCCCAGATTTTATGTTGTCCTGGAGAGCTTGCAGAGCACTGGGGAAAGGCAGGCAGAGAATTCCCTGCTAGCACCTTCTCTGTGCCTGGGAAGCAGAAGTGTTCACATTGCTTCGCAGAATCGCTTTTGTGCAGAAAACAGTAACACTTGTTCAGAACGAAAGAAAGCACAGAGCCCCAGATTTGCTGTTGTCCTGGAGAGCTTGCAGAGCACTGGGGAAAGGCAGGCAGAGAATTCCCTGCTAGCACCTTCTCTGTGCCTGGGAAGCAGAAGTGTTCACATTGCTTCGCAGAATCGCTTTTGTGCAGAAAACAGTAAGACTGGTTCAGAACGAAAGAAAGCACAGAGCCCCAGATTTTATGTTGTCCTGGAGAGCTTGCAGAGCACTGGGGAAAGGCAGGCAGAGAATTCCCTGCTAGCACCTTCTCTGTAACTGGGAAGCAGAAGTGTTCACATTGCTTCGCAGAATCGCTTTTGTGCAGAAAACAGTAATACTGGTTCAGAACGAAAGAAAGCACAGAGCCCCAGATTTTATGTTGTCCTGGAGAGCTTGCAGAGCACTGGGGAAAGGCAGGCAGAGAATTCCCTGCTAGCGCCTTCTCTGTGCCTGTTCACATTGCTTCGCAGAATCGCTTTTGTGCAGAAAACAGTAACACTGGTTCAGAACGAAAGAAAGCACAGAGCCCCAGATTTGCTGTTGTCCTGGAGAGCTTGCAGAGCACTGGGGAAAGGCAGGCAGAGAATTCCCTGCTAGCACCTTCTCTGTGCCTGGGAAGCAGAAGTGTTCACATTGCTTCGCAGAATCGCTTTTGTGCAGAAAACAGTAAGACTGGTTCAGAACGAAAGAAAGCACAGAGCCCCAGATTTGCTGTTTTCCTGGAGAGCTTGCAGAGCACTGGGGAAAGGCAGGCAGAGAATTCCCTGCTAGCACCTTCTCTGTGCCTGGGAAGCAGAAGTGTTCACATTGCTTCGCAGAATCGCTTTTGTGCAGAAAACAGTAACACTGGTTCAGAACGAAAGAAAGCACAGAGCCCCAGATTTGCTGTTGTCCTGGAGAGCTTGCAGAGCACTGGGGAAAGGCAGGCAGAGAATTCCCTGCTAGCACCTTCTCTGTGCCTGGGAAGCAGAAGTGTTCACATTGCTTCGCAGAATCGCTTTTGTGCAGAAAACAGTAACACTTGTTCAGAACGAAAGAAAGCACAGAGCGCCAGATTTTATATTGTCCTGGAGAGCTTGCAGAGCACTGGGGAAAGGCAGGCAGAGAATTCCCTGCTAGCACCTTCTCTGTGCCTGGGAAGCAGAAGTGTTCACATTGCTTCGCAGAATCGCTTTTGTGCAGAAAACAGTAACACTTGTTCAGAACGAAAGAAAGCACAGAGCCCCAGATTTGCTGTTGTCCTGGAGAGCTTGCAGAGCACTGGGGAAAGGCAGGCAGAGAATTCCCTGCTAGCACCTTCTCTGTGCCTGGGAAGCAGAAGTGTTCACATTGCTTCGCAGAATCGCTTTTGTGCAGAAAACAGTAACACTTGTTCAGAACGAAAGAAAGCACAGAGCCCCAGATTTTATGTTGTCCTGGAGAGCTTGCAGAGCACTGGGGAAAGGCAGGCAGAGAATTCCCTGCTAGCACCTTCTCTGTAACTGGGAAGCAGAAGTGTTCACATTGCTTCGCAGAATCGCTTTTGTGCAGAAAACAGTAACACTTGTTCAGAACGAAAGAAAGCACAGAGCCCCAGATTTTATGTTGTCCTGGAGAGCTTGCAGAGCACTGGGGAAAGGCAGGCAGAGAATTCCCTGCTAGCACCTTCTCTGTGCCTGTTCACATTGCTTCGCAGAATCGCTTTTTTGCAGAAAACAGTAAGACTGGTTCAGAACGAGAGAAAGCACAGAGCCCCAGATTTGCTGTTGTCCTGGAGAGCTTGCAGAGCACTGGGGAAAGGCAGGCAGAGAATTCCATGCTAGCACCTCCTCTGTGCCTGGGAAGCAGAAGTGTTCACATTGCTTCGCAGAATCGCTTTTGTGCAGAAAACAGTAAGACTGGTTCAGAACGAAAGAAAGCACAGAGCCCCAGATTTTATGTTGTCCTGGAGAGCTTGCAGAGCACTGGGGAAAGGCAGGCAGAGAATTCCCTGCTAGCACCTTCTCTGTGCCTGTTCACATTGGTTCGCAGAATTGCTTTTGTGCAGAAAACAGTAACACTGGCTCAGAACGAAAGAAAGCACAGAGCCCCAGATTTTATGTTGTCCTGGAGAGCTTGCAGAGCACTGGGGAAAGGCAGGCAGAGAATTCCCTGCTAGCACCTTCTCTGTGCCTGTTCACATTGCTTCGCAGAATCGCTTTTGTGCAGAAAACAGTAACACTGGTTCAGAACGAAAGAAAGCACAGAGCCCCAGATTTGCTGTTGTCCTGGAGAGCTTGCAGAGCACTGGGGAAAGGCAGGCAGAGAATTCCCTGCTAGCACCTTCTCTGTGCCTGGGAAGCAGAAGTGTTCACATTGCTTCGCAGAATCGCTTTTGTGCAGAAAACAGTAAGACTGGTTCAGAACGAAAGAAAGCACAGAGCCCCAGATTTGCTGTTTTCCTGGAGAGCTTGCAGAGCACTGGGGAAAGGCAGGCAGAGAATTCCCTGCTAGCACCTTCTCTGTGCCTGGGAAGCAGAAGTGTTCACATTGCTTCGCAGAATCGCTTTTGTGCAGAAAACAGTAATACTGGTTCAGAACGAAAGAAAGCACAGAGCCCCAGATTTTATGTTGTCCTGGAGAGCTTGCAGAGCACTGGGGAAAGGCAGGCAGAGAATTCCCTGCTAGAACCTTCTCTGTGCCTGGGAAGCAGAAGTGTTCACATTGCTTCGCAGAATCGCTTTTGTGCAGAAAACAGTAACACTTGTTCAGAACGAAAGAAAGCACAGAGCCCCAGATTTGCTGTTGTCCTGGAGAGCTTGCAGAGCACTGGGGAAAGGCAGGCAGAGAATTCCCTGCTAGCACCTTCTCTGTGCCTGGGAAGCAGAAGTGTTCACATTGCTTCGCAGAATCGCTTTTGTGCAGAAAACAGTAAGACTGGTTCAGAACGAAAGAAAGCACAGAGCCCCAGATTTTATGTTGTCCTGGAGAGCTTGCAGAGCACTGGGGAAAGGCAGGCAGAGAATTCCCTGCTAGCACCTTCTCTGTAACTGGGAAGCAGAAGTGTTCACATTGCTTCGCAGAATCGCTTTTGTGCAGAAAACAGTAATACTGGTTCAGAACGAAAGAAAGCACAGAGCCCCAGATTTTATGTTGTCCTGGAGAGCTTGCAGAGCACTGGGGAAAGGCAGGCAGAGAATTCCCTGCTAGCACCTTCTCTGTGCCTGTTCACATTGCTTCGCAGAATCGCTTTTGTGCAGAAAACAGTAACACTGGTTCAGAACGAAAGAAAGCACAGAGCCCCAGATTTGCTGTTGTCCTGGAGAGCTTGCAGAGCACTGGGGAAAGGCAGGCAGAGAATTCCCTGCTAGCACCTTCTCTGTGCCTGGGAAGCAGAAGTGTTCACATTGCTTCGCAGAATCGCTTTTGTGCAGAAAACAGTAAGACTGGTTCAGAACGAAAGAAAGCACAGAGCCCCAGATTTGCTGTTTTCCTGGAGAGCTTGCAGAGCACTGGGGAAAGGCAGGCAGAGAATTCCCTGCTAGCACCTTCTCTGTGCCTGGGAAGCAGAAGTGTTCACATTGCTTCGCAGAATCGCTTTTGTGCAGAAAACAGTAATACTGGTTCAGAACGAAAGAAAGCACAGAGCCCCAGATTTTATGTTGTCCTGGAGAGCTTGCAGAGCACTGGGGAAAGGCAGGCAGAGAATTCCCTGCTAGCACCTTCTCTGTGCCTGGGAAGCAGAAGTGTTCACATTGCTTCGCAGAATCGCTTTTGTGCAGAAAACAGTAACACTTGTTCAGAACGAAAGAAAGCACAGAGCCCCAGATTTGCTGTTGTCCTGGAGAGCTTGCAGAGCACTGGGGAAAGGCAGGCAGAGAATTCCCTGCTAGCACCTTCTCTGTGCCTGGGAAGCAGAAGTGTTCACATTGCTTCGCAGAATCGCTTTTGTGCAGAAAACAGTAAGACTGGTTCAGAACGAAAGAAAGCACAGAGCCCCAGATTTTATGTTGTCCTGGAGAGCTTGCAGAGCACTGGGGAAAGGCAGGCAGAGAATTCCCTGCTAGCACCTTCTCTGTAACTGGGAAGCAGAAGTGTTCACATTGCTTCGCAGAATCGCTTTTGTGCAGAAAACAGTAATACTGGTTCAGAACGAAAGAAAGCACAGAGCCCCAGATTTTATGTTGTCCTGGAGAGCTTGCAGAGCACTGGGGAAAGGCAGGCAGAGAATTCCCTGCTAGCACCTTCTCTGTGCCTGTTCACATTGCTTCGCAGAATCGCTTTTGTGCAGAAAACAGTAACACTGGTTCAGAACGAAAGAAAGCACAGAGCCCCAGATTTGCTGTTGTCCTGGAGAGCTTGCAGAGCACTGGGGAAAGGCAGGCAGAGAATTCCCTGCTAGCACCTTCTCTGTGCCTGGGAAGCAGAAGTGTTCACATTGCTTCGCAGAATCGCTTTTGTGCAGAAAACAGTAAGACTGGTTCAGAACGAAAGAAAGCACAGAGCCCCAGATTTGCTGTTTTCCTGGAGAGCTTGCAGAGCACTGGGGAAAGGCAGGCAGAGAATTCCCTGCTAGCACCTTCTCTGTGCCTGGGAAGCAGAAGTGTTCACATTGCTTCGCAGAATCGCTTTTGTGCAGAAAACAGTAACACTTGTTCAGAACGAAAGAAAGCACAGAGCCCCAGATTTGCTGTTGTCCTGGAGAGCTTGCAGAGCACTGGGGAAAGGCAGGCAGAGAATTCCCTGCTAGCACCTTCTCTGTGCCTGGGAAGCAGAAGTGTTCACATTGCTTCGCAGAATCGCTTTTGTGCAGAAAACAGTAACACTTGTTCAGAACGAAAGAAAGCACAGAGCCCCAGATTTTATGTTGTCCTGAAGAGCTTGCAGAGCACTGGGGAAAGGCAGGCAGAGAATTCCCTGCTAGCACCTTCTCTGTAACTGGGAAGCAGAAGTGTTCACATTGCTTCGCAGAATCGCTTTTGTGCAGAAAACAGTAACACTTGTTCAGAACGAAAGAAAGCACAGAGCCCCAGATTTGCTGTTGTCCTGGAGAGCTTGCAGAGCACTGGGGAAAGGCAGGCAGAGAATTCCCTGCTAGCACCTTCTCTGTGCCTGTTCACATTGCTTCGCAGAATCGCTTTTGTGCAGAAAACAGTAACACTTGTTCAGAACGAAAGAAAGCACAGAGCCCCAGATTTTATGTTGTCCTGGAGAGCTTGCAGAGCACTGGGGAAAGGCAGGCAGAGAATTCCCTGCTAGCACCTTCTCTGTGCCTGGGAAGCAGAAGTGTTCACATTGCTTCGCAGAATCGCTTTTGTGCAGAAAACAGTAACACTTGTTCAGAACGAAAGAAAGCACAGAGCCCCAGATTTTATGTTGTCCTGGAGAGCTTGCAGAGCACTGGGGAAAGGCAGGCAGAGAATTCCCTGCTAGCACCTTCTCTGTGCCTGGGAAGCAGAAGTGTTCACATTGCTTCGCAGAATCGCTTTTGTGCAGAAAACAGTAACACTTGTTCAGAACGAAAGAAAGCACAGAGCCCCAGATTTGCTGTTGTCCTGGAGAGCTTGCAGAGCACTGGGGAAAGGCAGGCAGAGAATTCCCTGCTAGCACCTTCTCTGTGCCTGTTCACATTGCTTCGCAGAATCGCTTTTGTGCAGAAAACAGTAAGACTGGTTCAGAACGAAAGAAAGCACAGAGCCCCAGATTTGCTGTTTTCCTGGAGAGCTTGCAGAGCACTGGGGAAAGGCAGGCAGAGAATTCCCTGCTAGCACCTTCTCTGTGCCTGGGAAGCAGAAGTGTTCACATTGCTTCGCAGAATCGCTTTTGTGCAGAAAACAGTAACACTTGTTCAGAACGAAAGAAAGCACAGAGCCCCAGATTTTATGTTGTCCTGGAGAGCTTGCAGAGCACTGGGGAAAGGCAGGCAGAGAATTCCCTGCTAGCACCTTCTCTGTGCCTGGGAAGCAGAAGTGTTCACATTGCTTCGCAGAATCGCTTTTGTGCAGAAAACAGTAATACTGGTTCAGAACGAAAGAAAGCACAGAGCCCCAGATTTGCTGTTGTCCTGGAGAGCTTGCAGAGCACTGGGGAAAGGCAGGCAGAGAATTCCCTGCTAGCACCTTCTCTGTGCCTGGGAAGCAGAAGTGTTCACATTGCTTCGCAGAATCGCTTTTGTGCAGAAAACAGTAACACTTGTTCAGAACGAAAGAAAGCACAGAGCCCCAGATTTGCTGTTGTCCTGGAGAGCTTGCAGAGCACTGGGGAAAGGCAGGCAGAGAATTCCCTGCTAGCACCTTCTCTGTGCCTGGGAAGCAGAAGTGTTCACATTGCTTCGCAGAATCGCTTTTGTGCAGAAAACAGTAAGACTGGTTCAGAACGAAAGAAAGCACAGAGCCCCAGATTTTATGTTGTCCTGGAGAGCTTGCAGAGCACTGGGGAAAGGCAGGCAGAGAATTCCCTGCTAGCACCTTCTCTGTAACTGGGAAGCAGAAGTGTTCACATTGCTTCGCAGAATCGCTTTTGTGCAGAAAACAGTAATACTGGTTCAGAACGAAAGAAAGCACAGAGCCCCAGATTTTATGTTGTCCTGGAGAGCTTGCAGAGCACTGGGGAAAGGCAGGCAGAGAATTCCCTGCTAGCACCTTCTCTGTGCCTGTTCACATTGCTTCGCAGAATCGCTTTTGTGCAGAAAACAGTAACACTGGTTCAGAACGAAAGAAAGCACAGAGCCCCAGATTTGCTGTTGTCCTGGAGAGCTTGCAGAGCACTGGGGAAAGGCAGGCAGAGAATTCCCTGCTAGCACCTTCTCTGTGCCTGGGAAGCAGAAGTGTTCACATTGCTTCGCAGAATCGCTTTTGTGCAGAAAACAGTAAGACTGGTTCAGAACGAAAGAAAGCACAGAGCCCCAGATTTGCTGTTTTCCTGGAGAGCTTGCAGAGCACTGGGGAAAGGCAGGCAGAGAATTCCCTGCTAGCACCTTCTCTGTGCCTGGGAAGCAGAAGTGTTCACATTGCTTCGCAGAATCGCTTTTGTGCAGAAAACAGTAACACTTGTTCAGAACGAAAGAAAGCACAGAGCCCCAGATTTTATGTTGTCCTGGAGAGCTTGCAGAGCACTGGGGAAAGGCAGGCAGAGAATTCCCTGCTAGCACCTTCTCTGTGCCTGGGAAGCAGAAGTGTTCACATTGCTTCGCAGAATCGCTTTTGTGCAGAAAACAGTAACACTTGTTCAGAACGAAAGAAAGCACAGAGCGCCAGATTTTATATTGTCCTGGAGAGCTTGCAGAGCACTGGGGAAAGGCAGGCAGAGAATTCCCTGCTAGCACCTTCTCTGTGCCTGGGAAGCAGAAGTGTTCACATTGCTTCGCAGAATCGCTTTTGTGCAGAAAACAGTAACACTTGTTCAGAACGAAAGAAAGCACAGAGCCCCAGATTTGCTGTTGTCCTGGAGAGCTTGCAGAGCACTGGGGAAAGGCAGGCAGAGAATTCCCTGCTAGCACCTTCTCTGTGCCTGGGAAGCAGAAGTGTTCACATTGCTTCGCAGAATCGCTTTTGTGCAGAAAACAGTAAGACTGGTTCAGAACGAAAGAAAGCACAGAGCCCCAGATTTTATGTTGTCCTGAAGAGCTTGCAGAGCACTGGGGAAAGGCAGGCAGAGAATTCCCTGCTAGCACCTTCTCTGTGCCTGGGAAGCAGAAGTGTTCACATTGCTTCGCAGAATCGCTTTTGTGCAGAAAACAGTAACACTTGTTCAGAACGAAAGAAAGCACAGAGCCCCAGATTTTATGTTGTCCTGGAGAGCTTGCAGAGCACTGGGGAAAGGCAGGCAGAGAATTCCCTGCTAGCACCTTCTCTGTGCCTGTTCACATTGCTTCGCAGAATCGCTTTTGTGCAGAAAACAGTAACACTTGTTCAGAACGAAAGAAAGCACAGAGCCCCAGATTTGCTGTTGTCCTGGAGAGCTTGCAGAGCACTGGGGAAAGGCAGGCAGAGAATTCCCTGCTAGCACCTTCTCTGTGCCTGGGAAGCAGAAGTGTTCACATTGCTTCGCAGAATCGCTTTTGTGCAGAAAACAGTAACACTTGTTCAGAACGAAAGAAAGCACAGAGCGCCAGATTTTATGTTGTCCTGGAGAGCTTGCAGAGCACTGGGGAAAGGCAGGCAGAGAATTCCCTGCTAGCACCTTCTCTGTGCCTGGGAAGCAGAAGTGTTCACATTGCTTCGCAGAATCGCTTTTGTGCAGAAAACAGTAACACTTGTTCAGAACGAAAGAAAGCACAGAGCCCCAGATTTGCTGTTGTCCTGGAGAGCTTGCAGAGCACTGGGGAAAGGCAGGCAGAGAATTCCCTGCTAGCACCTTCTCTGTGCCTGTTCACATTGCTTCGCAGAATCGCTTTTGTGCAGAAAACAGTAACACTTGTTCAGAACGAAAGAAAGCACAGAGCCCCAGATTTGCTGTTTTCCTGGAGAGCTTGCAGAGCACTGGGGAAAGGCAGGCAGAGAATTCCCTGCTAGCACCTTCTCTGTGCCTGGGAAGCAGAAGTGTTCACATTGCTTCGCAGAATCGCTTTTGTGCAGAAAACAGTAACACTTGTTCAGAACGAAAGAAAGCACAGAGCCCCAGATTTTATGTTGTCCTGGAGAGCTTGCAGAGCACTGGGGAAAGGCAGGCAGAGAATTCCCTGCTAGAACCTTCTCTGTGCCTGTTCACATTGGTTCGCAGAATCGCTTTTGTGCAGAAAACAGTAATACTAGTTCAGAACGAAAGAAAGCACAGAGCCCCAGATTTGCTGTTGTCCTGGAGAGCTTGCAGAGCACTGGGGAAAGGCAGGCAGAGAATTCCCTGCTAGCACCTTCTCTGTGCCTGGGAAGCAGAAGTGTTCACATTGCTTCGCAGAATCGCTTTTGTGCAGAAAACAGTAACACTTGTTCAGAACGAAAGAAAGCACAGAGCCCCAGATTTTATGTTGTCCTGGAGAGCTTGCAGAGCACTGGGGAAAGGCAGGCAGAGAATTCCCTGCTAGAACCTTCTCTGTGCCTGGGAAGCAGAAGTGTTCACATTGCTTCGCAGAATCGCTTTTGTGCAGAAAACAGTAACACTTGTTCAGAACGAAAGAAAGCACAGAGCCCCAGAATTGCTGTTGTCCTGGAGAGCTTGCAGAGCACTGGGGAAAGGCAGGCAGAGAATTCCCTGCTAGCACCTTCTCTGTGCCTGGGAAGCAGAAGTGTTCACCTTGCTTCGCAGAATCGCTTTTGTGCAGAAAACAGTAACACTTGTTCAGAACGAAAGAAAGCACAGAGCCCCAGATTTGCTGTTGTCCTGGAGAGCTTGCAGAGCACTGGGGAAAGGCAGGCAGAGAATTCCCTGCTAGCACCTTCTCTGTGCCTGGGAAGCAGAAGTGTTGACATTGCTTCGCAGAATCGCTTTTGTGCAGAAAACAGTAACACTTGTTCAGAACGAAAGAAAGCACAGAGCGCCAGATTTTATATTGTCCTGGAGAGCTTGCAGAGCACTGGGGAAAGGCAGGCAGAGAATTCCCTGCTAGCACCTTCTCTGTGCCTGGGAAGCAGAAGTGTTCACCTTGCTTCGCAGAATCGCTTTTGTGCAGAAAACAGTAACACTGGTTCAGAACGAAAGAAAGCACAGAGCCCCAGATTTGCTGTTGTCCTGGAGAGCTTGCAGAGCACTGGGGAAAGGCAGGCAGAGAATTCCCTGCTAGCACCTTCTCTGTGCCTGGGAAGCAGACGTGTTCACATTACTTCGCAGAATCTCTTTTGTGCAGAAAACAGTAACACTTGTTCAGAACGAAAGAAAGCACAGAGCCCCAGATTTTATGTTGTCCTGGAGAGCTTGCAGAACACTGGGGAAAGGCAGGCAGAGAATTCCCTGCTAGCACCTTCTCTGTGCCTGGGAAGCAGAAGTGTTCACATTGCTTCGCAGAATCGCTTTTGTGCAGAAAACAGTAACACTTGTTCAGAACGAAAGAAAGCACATAGCCCCAGATTTGCTGTTGTCCTGGAGAGCTTGCAGAGCACTGGGGAAAGGCAGGCAGAGAATTCCCTGCTAGCACCTTCTCTGTGCCTGGGAAGCAGAAGTGTTCACCTTGCTTCGCAGAATCGCTTTTGTGCAGAAAACAGTAACACTTGTTCAGAACGAAAGAAAGCACAGAGCCCCAGATTTGCTGTTGTCCTGGAGAGCTTGCAGAGCACTGGGGAAAGGCAGGCAGAGAATTCCCTGCTAGCACCTTCTCTGTGCCTGGGAAGCAGAAGTGTTGACATTGCTTCGCAGAATCGCTTTTGTGCAGAAAACAGTAACACTTGTTCAGAACGAAAGAAAGCACAGAGCGCCAGATTTTATATTGTCCTGGAGAGCTTGCAGAGCACTGGGGAAAGGCAGGCAGAGAATTCCCTGCTAGCACCTTCTCTGTGCCTGGGAAGCAGAAGTGTTCACCTTGCTTCGCAGAATCGCTTTTGTGCAGAAAACAGTAACACTTGTTCAGAACGAAAGAAAGCACAGAGCCCCAGATTTTATATTGTCCTGGAGAGCTTGCAGAGCACTGGGGAAAGGCAGGCAGAGAATTCCCTGCTAGCACCTTCTCTGTGCCTGGGAAGCAGAAGTGTTCACATTGCTTCGCAGAATCGCTTTTGTGCAGAAAACAGTAACACTTGTTCAGAACGAAAGAAAGCACAGAGCCCCAGATTTTATGTTGTCCTGGAGAGCTTGCAGAGCACTGGGGAAAGGCAGGCAGAGAATTCCCTGCTAGCACCTTCTCTGTGCCTGGGAAGCAGAAGTGTTCACATTGCTTCGCAGAATCGCTTTTGTGCAGAAAACAGTAAGACTGGTTCAGAACGAAAGAAAGCACAGAGCCCCAGATTTTATGTTGTCCTGAAGAGCTTGCAGAGCACTGGGGAAAGGCAGGCAGAGAATTCCCTGCTAGCACCTTCTCTGTGCCTGTTCGCATTGCTTCGCAGAATCGCTTTTGTGCAGAAAACAGTAACACTGGTTCAGAACGAAAGAAAGCACAGAGCCCCAGATTTTATGTTGTCCTGGAGAGCTTGCAGAGCACTGGGGAAAGGCAGGCAGAGAATTCCCTGCTAGCACCTTCTCTGTGCCTGGGAAGCAGAAGTGTTCACATTGCTTCGCAGAATCGCTTTTGTGCAGAAAACAGTAACACTTGTTCAGAACGAAAGAAAGCACAGAGCCCCAGATTTGCTGTTGTCCTGGAGAGCTTGCAGAGCACTGGGGAAAGGCAGGCAGAGAATTCCCTGCTAGCACCTTCTCTGTGCCTGGGAAGCAGAAGTGTTCACCTTGCTTCGCAGAATCGCTTTTGTGCAGAAAACAGTAATACTGGTTCAGAACGAAAGAAAGCACAGAGCCCCAGATTTTATGTTGTCCTGAAGAGCTTGCAGAGCACTGGGGAAAGGCAGGCAGAGAATTCCCTGCTAGCACCTTCTCTGTAACTGGGAAGCAGAAGTGTTCACATTGCTTCGCAGAATCGCTTTTGTGCAGAAAACAGTAATACTGGTTCAGAACGAAAGAAAGCACAGAGCCCCAGATTTTATGTTGTCCTGGAGAGCTTGCAGAGCACTGGGGAAAGGCAGGCAGAGAATTCCCTGCTAGCACCTTCTCTGTGCCTGTTCACATTGCTTCGCAGAATCGCTTTTGTGCAGAAAACAGTAACACTGGTTCAGAACGAAAGAAAGCACAGAGCCCCAGATTTTATGTTGTCCTGAAGAGCTTGCAGAGCACTGGGGAAAGGCAGGCAGAGAATTCCCTGCTAGCACCTTCTCTGTGCCTGGGAAGCAGAAGTGTTCACATTGCTTCGCAGAATCGCTTTTGTGCAGAAAACAGTAACACTTGTTCAGAACGAAAGAAAGCACAGAGCCCCAGATTTGCTGTTGTCCTGGAGAGCTTGCAGAGCACTGGGGAAAGGCAGGCAGAGAATTCCCTGCTAGCACCTTCTCTGTGCCTGTTCACATTGCTTCGCAGAATCGCTTTTGTGCAGAAAACAGTAACACTGGTTCAGAACGAAAGAAAGCACAGAGCCCCAGAATTGCTGTTGTCCTGGAGAGCTTGCAGAGCACTGGGGAAAGGCAGGCAGAGAATTCCCTGCTAGCACCTTCTCTGTGCCTGGGAAGCAGAAGTGTTCACATTGCTTCGCAGAATCGCTTTTTTGCAGAAAACAGTAACACTTGTTCAGAACGAAAGAAAGCACAGAGCCCCAGATTTTATGTTGTCCTGGAGAGCTTGCAGAGCACTGGGGAAAGGCAGGCAGAGAATTCCCTGCTAGCACCTTCTCTGTGCCTGGGAAGCAGAAGTGTTCACCTTGCTTCGCAGAATCGCTTTTGTGCAGAAAACAGTAACACTGGTTCAGAACGAAAGAAAGCACAGAGCCCCAGATTTGCTGTTGTCCTGGAGAGCTTGCAGAGCACTGGGGAAAGGCAGGCAGAGAATTCCCTGCTAGCACCTTCTCTGTGCCTGGGAAGCAGAAGTGTTCACATTGCTTCGCAGAATCGCTTTTGTGCAGAAAACAGTAACACTTGTTCAGAACGAAAGAAAGCACAGAGCGCCAGATTTTATATTGTCCTGGAGAGCTTGCAGAGCACTGGGGAAAGGCAGGCAGAGAATTCCCTGCTAGCACCTTCTCTGTGCCTGGGAAGCAGAAGTGTTCACCTTGCTTCGCAGAATCGCTTTTGTGCAGAAAACAGTAACACTTGTTCAGAACGAAAGAAAGCACAGAGCCCCAGATTTGCTGTTGTCCTGGAGAGCTTGCAGAGCACTGGGGAAAGGCAGGCAGAGAATTCCCTGCTAGCACCTTCTCTGTGCCTGGGAAGCAGAAGTGTTCACATTGCTTCGCAGAATCGCTTTTGTGCAGAAAACAGTAATACTGGTTCAGAACGAAAGAAAGCACAGAGCCCCAGATTTTATGTTGTCCTGGAGAGCTTGCAGAGCACTGGGGAAAGGCAGGCAGAGAATTCCCTGCTAGCACCTTCTCTGTGCCTGTTCACATTGCTTCGCAGAATCGCTTTTGTGCAGAAAACAGTAACACTGGTTCAGAACGAAAGAAAGCACAGAGCCCCAGATTTGCTGTTGTCCTGGAGAGCTTGCAGAGCACTGGGGAAAGGCAGGCAGAGAATTCCCTGCTAGCACCTTCTCTGTGCCTGGGAAGCAGAAGTGTTCACATTGCTTCGCAGAATCGCTTTTGTGCAGAAAACAGTAAGACTGGTTCAGAACGAAAGAAAGCACAGAGCCCCAGATTTGCTGTTTTCCTGGAGAGCTTGCAGAGCACTGGGGAAAGGCAGGCAGAGAATTCCCTGCTAGCACCTTCTCTGTGCCTGGGAAGCAGAAGTGTTCACATTGCTTCGCAGAATCGCTTTTGTGCAGAAAACAGTAACACTTGTTCAGAACGAAAGAAAGCACAGAGCCCCAGATTTTATGTTGTCCTGGAGAGCTTGCAGAGCACTGGGGAAAGGCAGGCAGAGAATTCCCTGCTAGCACCTTCTCTGTGCCTGGGAAGCAGAAGTGTTCACATTGCTTCGCAGAATCGCTTTTGTGCAGAAAACAGTAACACTTGTTCAGAACGAAAGAAAGCACAGAGCCCCAGATTTTATGTTGTCCTGGAGAGCTTGCAGAGCACTGGGGAAAGGCAGGCAGAGAATTCCCTGCTAGCACCTTCTCTGTGCCTGGGAAGCAGAAGTGTTCACATTGCTTCGCAGAATCGCTTTTGTGCAGAAAACAGTAATACTGGTTCAGAACGAAAGAAAGCACAGAGCCCCAGATTTTATGTTGTCCTGAAGAGCTTGCAGAGCACTGGGGAAAGGCAGGCAGAGAATTCCCTGCTAGCACCTTCTCTGTGCCTGGGAAGCAGAAGTGTTCACATTGCTTCGCAGAATCGCTTTTGTGCAGAAAACAGTAACACTTGTTCAGAACGAAAGAAAGCACATAGCCCCAGATTTGCTGTTGTCCTGGAGAGCTTGCAGAGCACTGGGGAAAGGCAGGCAGAGAATTCCCTGCTAGCACCTTCTCTGTGCCTGGGAAGCAGAAGTGTTCACCTTGCTTCGCAGAATCGCTTTTGTGCAGAAAACAGTAACACTTGTTCAGAACGAAAGAAAGCACAGAGCGCCAGATTTGCTGTTGTCCTGGAGAGCTTGCAGAGCACTGGGGAAAGGCAGGCAGAGAATTCCCTGCTAGCACCTTCTCTGTGCCTGGGAAGCAGAAGTGTTCACATTGCTTCGCAGAATCGCTTTTGTGCAGAAAACAGTAACACTTGTTCAGAACGAAAGAAAGCACAGAGCGCCAGATTTTATATTGTCCTGGAGAGCTTGCAGAGCACTGGGGAAAGGCAGGCAGAGAATTCCCTGCTAGCACCTTCTCTGTGCCTGGGAAGCAGAAGTGTTCACATTGCTTCGCAGAATCGCTTTTGTGCAGAAAACAGTAACACTGGTTCAGAACGAAAGAAAGCACAGAGCCCCAGATTTGCTGTTGTCCTGGAGAGCTTGCAGAGCACTGGGGAAAGGCAGGCAGAGAATTCCCTGCTAGCACCTTCTCTGTGCCTGGGAAGCAGAAGTGTTCACATTGCTTCGCAGAATCGCTTTTGTGCAGAAAACAGTAAGACTGGTTCAGAACGAAAGAAAGCACAGAGCCCCAGATTTTATGTTGTCCTGGAGAGCTTGCAGAGCACTGGGGAAAGGCAGGCAGAGAATTCCCTGCTAGCACCTTCTCTGTAACTGGGAAGCAGAAGTGTTCACATTGCTTCGCAGAATCGCTTTTGTGCAGAAAACAGTAATACTGGTTCAGAACGAAAGAAAGCACAGAGCCCCAGATTTTATGTTGTCCTGGAGAGCTTGCAGAGCACTGGGGAAAGGCAGGCAGAGAATTCCCTGCTAGCACCTTCTCTGTGCCTGTTCACATTGCTTCGCAGAATCGCTTTTGTGCAGAAAACAGTAACACTGGTTCAGAACGAAAGAAAGCACAGAGCCCCAGATTTGCTGTTGTCCTGGAGAGCTTGCAGAGCACTGGGGAAAGGCAGGCAGAGAATTCCCTGCTAGCACCTTCTCTGTGCCTGGGAAGCAGAAGTGTTCACATTGCTTCGCAGAATCGCTTTTGTGCAGAAAACAGTAAGACTGGTTCAGAACGAAAGAAAGCACAGAGCCCCAGATTTGCTGTTTTCCTGGAGAGCTTGCAGAGCACTGGGGAAAGGCAGGCAGAGAATTCCCTGCTAGCACCTTCTCTGTGCCTGGGAAGCAGAAGTGTTCACATTGCTTCGCAGAATCGCTTTTGTGCAGAAAACAGTAACACTTGTTCAGAACGAAAGAAAGCACAGAGCCCCAGATTTTATGTTGTCCTGGAGAGCTTGCAGAGCACTGGGGAAAGGCAGGCAGAGAATTCCCTGCTAGCACCTTCTCTGTGCCTGTTCACATTGCTTCGCAGAATCGCTTTTGTGCAGAAAACAGTAACACTTGTTCAGAACGAAAGAAAGCACAGAGCGCCAGATTTTATGTTGTCCTGGAGAGCTTGCAGAGCACTGGGGAAAGGCAGGCAGAGAATTCCCTGCTAGCACCTTCTCTGTGCCTGGGAAGCAGAAGTGTTCACATTGCTTCGCAGAATCGCTTTTGTGCAGAAAACAGTAAGACTGGTTCAGAACGAAAGAAAGCACAGAGCCCCAGATTTTATGTTGTCCTGGAGAGCTTGCAGAGCACTGGGGAAAGGCAGGCAGAGAATTCCCTGCTAGCACCTTCTCTGTGCCTGGGAAGCAGAAGTGTTCACATTGCTTCGCAGAATCGCTTTTGTGCAGAAAACAGTAAGACTGGTTCAGAACGAAAGAAAGCACAGAGCCCCAGATTTGCTGTTTTCCTGGAGAGCTTGCAGAGCACTGGGGAAAGGCAGGCAGAGAATTCCCTGCTAGCACCTTCTCTGTGCCTGGGAAGCAGAAGTGTTCACATTGCTTCGCAGAATCGCTTTTGTGCAGAAAACAGTAACACTTGTTCAGAACGAAAGAAAGCACAGAGCCCCAGATTTTATGTTGTCCTGGAGAGCTTGCAGAGCACTGGGGAAAGGCAGGCAGAGAATTCCCTGCTAGAACCTTCTCTGTGCCTGTTCACATTGGTTCGCAGAATCGCTTTTGTGCAGAAAACAGTAATACTAGTTCAGAACGAAAGAAAGCACAGAGCCCCAGATTTGCTGTTGTCCTGGAGAGCTTGCAGAGCACTGGGGAAAGGCAGGCAGAGAATTCCCTGCTAGCACCTTCTCTGTGCCTGGGAAGCAGAAGTGTTCACATTGCTTCGCAGAATCGCTTTTGTGCAGAAAACAGTAACACTTGTTCAGAACGAAAGAAAGCACAGAGCCCCAGATTTTATGTTGTCCTGGAGAGCTTGCAGAGCACTGGGGAAAGGCAGGCAGAGAATTCCCTGCTAGCACCTTCTCTGTGCCTGGGAAGCAGAAGTGTTCACATTGCTTCGCAGAATCGCTTTTGTGCAGAAAACAGTAACACTTGTTCAGAACGAAAGAAAGCACAGAGCCCCAGAATTGCTGTTGTCCTGGAGAGCTTGCAGAGCACTGGGGAAAGGCAGGCAGAGAATTCCCTGCTAGCACCTTCTCTGTGCCTGGGAAGCAGAAGTGTTCACATTGCTTCGCAGAATCGCTTTTGTTCAGAAAACAGTAACACTGGTTCAGAACGAAAGAAAGCACAGAGCCCCAGATTTGCTGTTGTCCTGGAGAGCTTGCAGAGCACTGGGGAAAGGCAGGCAGAGAATTCCCTGCTAGCACCTTCTCTGTGCCTGGGAAGCAGAAGTGTTGACATTGCTTCGCAGAATCGCTTTTGTGCAGAAAACAGTAACACTTGTTCAGAACGAAAGAAAGCACAGAGCGCCAGATTTTATATTGTCCTGGAGAGCTTGCAGAGCACTGGGGAAAGGCAGGCAGAGAATTCCCTGCTAGCACCTTCTCTGTGCCTGGGAAGCAGAAGTGTTCACCTTGCTTCGCAGAATCGCTTTTGTGCAGAAAACAGTAACACTTGTTCAGAACGAAAGAAAGCACAGAGCCCCAGATTTTATGTTGTCCTGGAGAGCTTGCAGAGCACTGGGGAAAGGCAGGCAGAGAATTCCCTGCTAGCACCTTCTCTGTGCCTGGGAAGCAGAAGTGTTCACATTGCTTCGCAGAATCGCTTTTGTGCAGAAAACAGTAACACTTGTTCAGAACGAAAGAAAGCACAGAGCGCCAGATTTTATATTGTCCTGGAGAGCTTGCAGAGCACTGGGGAAAGGCAGGCAGAGAATTCCCTGCTAGCACCTTCTCTGTGCCTGGGAAGCAGAAGTGTTCACATTGCTTCGCAGAATCGCTTTTGTGCAGAAAACAGTAACACTTGTTCAGAACGAAAGAAAGCACAGAGCCCCAGATTTGCTGTTGTCCTGGAGAGCTTGCAGAGCACTGGGGAAAGGCAGGCAGAGAATTCCCTGCTAGCACCTTCTCTGTGCCTGGGAAGCAGAAGTGTTCACATTGCTTCGCAGAATCGCTTTTGTGCAGAAAACAGTAACACTTGTTCAGAACGAAAGAAAGCACAGAGCCCCAGATTTTATGTTGTCCTGAAGAGCTTGCAGAGCACTGGGGAAAGGCAGGCAGAGAATTCCCTGCTAGCACCTTCTCTGTGCCTGTTCGCATTGCTTCGCAGAATCGCTTTTGTGCAGAAAACAGTAACACTGGTTCAGAACGAAAGAAAGCACAGAGCCCCAGATTTGCTGTTGTCCTGGAGAGCTTGCAGAGCACTGGGGAAAGGCAGGCAGAGAATTCCCTGCTAGCACCTTCTCTGTGCCTGGGAAGCAGAAGTGTTCACCTTGCTTCGCAGAATCGCTTTTGTGCAGAAAACAGTAACACTTGTTCAGAACGAAAGAAAGCACAGAGCCCCAGATTTGCTGTTGTCCTGGAGAGCTTGCAGAGCACTGGGGAAAGGCAGGCAGAGAATTCCCTGCTAGCACCTTCTCTGTGCCTGGGAAGCAGAAGTGTTCACATTGCTTCGCAGAATCGCTTTTGTGCAGAAAACAGTAAGACTGGTTCAGAACGAAAGAAAGCACAGAGCCCCAGATTTTATGTTGTCCTGAAGAGCTTGCAGAGCACTGGGGAAAGGCAGGCAGAGAATTCCCTGCTAGCACCTTCTCTGTGCCTGGGAAGCAGAAGTGTTCACATTGCTTCGCAGAATCGCTTTTGTGCAGAAAACAGTAATACTGGTTCAGAACGAAAGAAAGCACAGAGCCCCAGATTTTATGTTGTCCTGGAGAGCTTGCAGAGCACTGGGGAAAGGCAGGCAGAGAATTCCCTGCTAGCACCTTCTCTGTGCCTGTTCACATTGCTTCGCAGAATCGCTTTTGTGCAGAAAACAGTAACACTGGTTCAGAACGAAAGAAAGCACAGAGCCCCAGATTTGCTGTTGTCCTGGAGAGCTTGCAGAGCACTGGGGAAAGGCAGGCAGAGAATTCCCTGCTAGCACCTTCTCTGTGCCTGGGAAGCAGAAGTGTTCACATTGCTTCGCAGAATCGCTTTTGTGCAGAAAACAGTAACACTTGTTCAGAACGAAAGAAAGCACAGAGCCCCAGATTTTATGTTGTCCTGGAGAGCTTGCAGAGCACTGGGGAAAGGCAGGCAGAGAATTCCCTGCTAGCACCTTCTCTGTGCCTGGGAAGCAGAAGTGTTCACCTTGCTTCGCAGAATCGCTTTTGTGCAGAAAACAGTAACACTTGTTCAGAACGAAAGAAAGCACAGAGCCCCAGATTTTATGTTGTCCTGAAGAGCTTGCAGAGCACTGGGGAAAGGCAGGCAGAGAATTCCCTGCTAGCACCTTCTCTGTAACTGGGAAGCAGAAGTGTTCACATTGCTTCGCAGAATCGCTTTTGTGCAGAAAACAGTAACACTGGTTCAGAACGAAAGAAAGCACAGAGCCCCAGATTTGCTGTTGTCCTGGAGAGCTTGCAGAGCACTGGGGAAAGGCAGGCAGAGAATTCCCTGCTAGCACCTTCTCTGTGCCTGGGAAGCAGACGTGTTCACATTACTTCGCAGAATCTCTTTTGTGCAGAAAACAGTAACACTTGTTCAGAACGAAAGAAAGCACAGAGCCCCAGATTTTATGTTGTCCTGGAGAGCTTGCAGAACACTGGGGAAAGGCAGGCAGAGAATTCCCTGCTAGCACCTTCTCTGTGCCTGGGAAGCAGAAGTGTTCACATTGCTTCGCAGAATCGCTTTTGTGCAGAAAACAGTAACACTTGTTCAGAACGAAAGAAAGCACATAGCCCCAGATTTGCTGTTGTCCTGGAGAGCTTGCAGAGCACTGGGGAAAGGCAGGCAGAGAATTCCCTGCTAGCACCTTCTCTGTGCCTGGGAAGCAGAAGTGTTCACCTTGCTTCGCAGAATCGCTTTTGTGCAGAAAACAGTAACACTTGTTCAGAACGAAAGAAAGCACAGAGCCCCAGATTTGCTGTTGTCCTGGAGAGCTTGCAGAGCACTGGGGAAAGGCAGGCAGAGAATTCCCTGCTAGCACCTTCTCTGTGCCTGGGAAGCAGAAGTGTTCACATTGCTTCGCAGAATCGCTTTTGTGCAGAAAACAGTAACACTTGTTCAGAACGAAAGAAAGCACAGAGCGCCAGATTTTATATTGTCCTGGAGAGCTTGCAGAGCACTGGGGAAAGGCAGGCAGAGAATTCCCTGCTAGCACCTTCTCTGTGCCTGGGAAGCAGAAGTGTTCACATTGCTTCGCAGAATCGCTTTTGTGCAGAAAACAGTAACACTTGTTCAGAACGAAAGAAAGCACAGAGCCCCAGATTTGCTGTTGTCCTGGAGAGCTTGCAGAGCACTGGGGAAAGGCAGGCAGAGAATTCCCTGCTAGCACCTTCTCTGTGCCTGGGAAGCAGAAGTGTTCACATTGCTTCGCAGAATCGCTTTTGTGCAGAAAACAGTAACACTTGTTCAGAACGAAAGAAAGCACAGAGCCCCAGATTTTATGTTGTCCTGAAGAGCTTGCAGAGCACTGGGGAAAGGCAGGCAGAGAATTCCCTGCTAGCACCTTCTCTGTGCCTGTTCGCATTGCTTCGCAGAATCGCTTTTGTGCAGAAAACAGTAACACTGGTTCAGAACGAAAGAAAGCACAGAGCCCCAGATTTGCTGTTGTCCTGGAGAGCTTGCAGAGCACTGGGGAAAGGCAGGCAGAGAATTCCCTGCTAGCACCTTCTCTGTGCCTGGGAAGCAGAAGTGTTCACATTGCTTCGCAGAATCGCTTTTGTGCAGAAAACAGTAACACTTGTTCAGAACGAAAGAAAGCACAGAGCCCCAGATTTGCTGTTGTCCTGGAGAGCTTGCAGAGCACTGGGGAAAGGCAGGCAGAGAATTCCCTGCTAGCACCTTCTCTGTGCCTGGGAAGCAGAAGTGTTCACATTGCTTCGCAGAATCGCTTTTGTGCAGAAAACAGTAATACTGGTTCAGAACGAAAGAAAGCACAGAGCCCCAGATTTTATGTTGTCCTGAAGAGCTTGCAGAGCACTGGGGAAAGGCAGGCAGAGAATTCCCTGCTAGCACCTTCTCTGTGCCTGGGAAGCAGAAGTGTTCACATTGCTTCGCAGAATCGCTTTTGTGCAGAAAACAGTAATACTGGTTCAGAACGAAAGAAAGCACAGAGCCCCAGATTTTATGTTGTCCTGGAGAGCTTGCAGAGCACTGGGGAAAGGCAGGCAGAGAATTCCCTGCTAGCACCTTCTCTGTGCCTGTTCACATTGCTTCGCAGAATCGCTTTTGTGCAGAAAACAGTAACACTGGTTCAGAACGAAAGAAAGCACAGAGCCCCAGATTTGCTGTTGTCCTGGAGAGCTTGCAGAGCACTGGGGAAAGGCAGGCAGAGAATTCCCTGCTAGCACCTTCTCTGTGCCTGGGAAGCAGAAGTGTTCACATTGCTTCGCAGAATCGCTTTTGTGCAGAAAACAGTAACACTTGTTCAGAACGAAAGAAAGCACAGAGCCCCAGATTTTATGTTGTCCTGAAGAGCTTGCAGAGCACTGGGGAAAGGCAGGCAGAGAATTCCCTGCTAGCACCTTCTCTGTGCCTGGGAAGCAGAAGTGTTCACCTTGCTTCGCAGAATCGCTTTTGTGCAGAAAACAGTAACACTTGTTCAGAACGAAAGAAAGCACATAGCCCCAGATTTGCTGTTGTCCTGGAGAGCTTGCAGAGCACTGGGGAAAGGCAGGCAGAGAATTCCCTGCTAGCACCTTCTCTGTGCCTGGGAAGCAGAAGTGTTCACCTTGCTTCGCAGAATCGCTTTTGTGCAGAAAACAGTAACACTTGTTCAGAACGAAAGAAAGCACAGAGCCCCAGATTTGCTGTTGTCCTGGAGAGCTTGCAGAGCACTGGGGAAAGGCAGGCAGAGAATTCCCTGCTAGCACCTTCTCTGTGCCTGGGAAGCAGAAGTGTTCACATTGCTTCGCAGAATCGCTTTTGTGCAGAAAACAGTAATACTGGTTCAGTACGAAAGAAAGCACAGAGCCCCAGATTTTATGTTGTCTTGGAGAGCTTGCAGAGCACTGGGGAAAGGCAGGCAGAGAATTCCCTGCTAGCACCTTCTCTGTGCCTGTTCACATTGCTTCGCAGAATCGCTTTTGTGCAGAAAACAGTAACACTGGTTCAGAACGAAAGAAAGCACAGAGCGCCAGATTTGCTGTTGTCCTGGAGAGCTTGCAGAGCACTGGGGAAAGGCAGGCAGAGAATTCCCTGCTAGCACCTTCTCTGTGCCTGGGAAGCAGAAGTGTTCACATTGCTTCGCAGAATCGCTTTTGTGCAGAAAACAGTAATACTGGTTCAGAACGAAAGAAAGCACAGAGCCCCAGATTTTATGTTGTCCTGAAGAGCTTGCAGAGCACTGGGGAAAGGCAGGCAGAGAATTCCCTGCTAGCACCTTCTCTGTAACTGGGAAGCAGAAGTGTTCACATTGCTTCGCAGAATCGCTTTTGTGCAGAAAACAGTAATACTGGTTCAGAACGAAAGAAAGCACAGAGCCCCAGATTTTATGTTGTCCTGGAGAGCTTGCAGAGCACTGGGGAAAGGCAGGCAGAGAATTCCCTGCTAGCACCTTCTCTGTGCCTGTTCACATTGCTTCGCAGAATCGCTTTTGTGCAGAAAACAGTAACACTGGTTCAGAACGAAAGAAAGCACAGAGCGCCAGATTTGCTGTTGTCCTGGAGAGCTTGCAGAGCACTGGGGAAAGGCAGGCAGAGAATTCCCTGCTAGCACCTTCTCTGTGCCTGGGAAGCAGAAGTGTTCACCTTGCTTCGCAGAATCGCTTTTGTGCAGAAAACAGTAACACTTGTTCAGAACGAAAGAAAGCACAGAGCCCCAGATTTGCTGTTGTCCTGGAGAGCTTGCAGAGCACTGGGGAAAGGCAGGCAGAGAATTCCCTGCTAGCACCTTCTCTGTGCCTGGGAAGCAGAAGTGTTCACATTGCTTCGCAGAATCGCTTTTGTGCAGAAAACAGTAACACTTGTTCAGAACGAAAGAAAGCACAGAGCCCCAGATTTTATGTTGTCCTGGAGAGCTTGCAGAGCACTGGGGAAAGGCAGGCAGAGAATTCCCTGCTAGAACCTTCTCTGTGCCTGTTCACATTGGTTCGCAGAATCGCTTTTGTGCAGAAAACAGTAATACTAGTTCAGAACGAAAGAAAGCACAGAGCCCCAGATTTGCTGTTGTCCTGGAGAGCTTGCAGAGCACTGGGGAAAGGCAGGCAGAGAATTCCCTGCTAGCACCTTCTCTGTGCCTGGGAAGCAGAAGTGTTCACATTGCTTCGCAGAATCGCTTTTGTGCAGAAAACAGTAACACTTGTTCAGAACGAAAGAAAGCACAGAGCCCCAGATTTTATGTTGTCCTGGAGAGCTTGCAGAGCACTGGGGAAAGGCAGGCAGAGAATTCCCTGCTAGCACCTTCTCTGTGCCTGGGAAGCAGAAGTGTTCACATTGCTTCGCAGAATCGCTTTTGTGCAGAAAACAGTAACACTTGTTCAGAACGAAAGAAAGCACATAGCCCCAGATTTGCTGTTGTCCTGGAGAGCTTGCAGAGCACTGGGGAAAGGCAGGCAGAGAATTCCCTGCTAGCACCTTCTCTGTGCCTGGGAAGCAGAAGTGTTCACCTTGCTTCGCAGAATCGCTTTTGTGCAGAAAACAGTAACACTTGTTCAGAACGAAAGAAAGCACAGAGCCCCAGATTTTATGTTGTCCTGAAGAGCTTGCAGAGCACTGGGGAAAGGCAGGCAGAGAATTCCCTGCTAGCACCTTCTCTGTGCCTGGGAAGCAGAAGTGTTCACATTGCTTCGCAGAATCGCTTTTGTGCAGAAAACAGTAACACTGGTTCAGAACAAAAGAAAGCACAGAGCCCCAGATTTGCTGTTGTCCTGGAGAGCTTGCAGAGCACTGGGGAAAGGCAGGCAGAGAATTCCCTGCTAGCACCTTCTCTGTGCCTGGGAAGCAGACGTGTTCACATTACTTCGCAGAATCTCTTTTGTGCAGAAAACAGTAACACTTGTTCAGAACGAAAGAAAGCACAGAGCCCCAGATTTTATGTTGTCCTGGAGAGCTTGCAGAACACTGGGGAAAGGCAGGCAGAGAATTCCCTGCTAGCACCTTCTCTGTGCCTGGGAAGCAGAAGTGTTCACATTGCTTCGCAGAATCGCTTTTGTGCAGAAAACAGTAACACTTGTTCAGAACGAAAGAAAGCACATAGCCCCAGATTTGCTGTTGTCCTGGAGAGCTTGCAGAGCACTGGGGAAAGGCAGGCAGAGAATTCCCTGCTAGCACCTTCTCTGTGCCTGGGAAGCAGAAGTGTTCACCTTGCTTCGCAGAATCGCTTTTGTGCAGAAAACAGTAACACTTGTTCAGAACGAAAGAAAGCACAGAGCCCCAGATTTGCTGTTGTCCTGGAGAGCTTGCAGAGCACTGGGGAAAGGCAGGCAGAGAATTCCCTGCTAGCACCTTCTCTGTGCCTGGGAAGCAGAAGTGTTCACATTGCTTCGCAGAATCGCTTTTGTGCAGAAAACAGTAATACTGGTTCAGTACGAAAGAAAGCACAGAGCCCCAGATTTTATGTTGTCTTGGAGAGCTTGCAGAGCACTGGGGAAAGGCAGGCAGAGAATTCCCTGCTAGCACCTTCTCTGTGCCTGTTCACATTGCTTCGCAGAATCGCTTTTGTGCAGAAAACAGTAACACTGGTTCAGAACGAAAGAAAGCACAGAGCGCCAGATTTGCTGTTGTCCTGGAGAGCTTGCAGAGCACTGGGGAAAGGCAGGCAGAGAATTCCCTGCTAGCACCTTCTCTGTGCCTGGGAAGCAGAAGTGTTCACATTGCTTCGCAGAATCGCTTTTGTGCAGAAAACAGTAATACTGGTTCAGAACGAAAGAAAGCACAGAGCCCCAGATTTTATGTTGTCCTGAAGAGCTTGCAGAGCACTGGGGAAAGGCAGGCAGAGAATTCCCTGCTAGCACCTTCTCTGTAACTGGGAAGCAGAAGTGTTCACATTGCTTCGCAGAATCGCTTTTGTGCAGAAAACAGTAATACTGGTTCAGAACGAAAGAAAGCACAGAGCCCCAGATTTTATGTTGTCCTGGAGAGCTTGCAGAGCACTGGGGAAAGGCAGGCAGAGAATTCCCTGCTAGCACCTTCTCTGTGCCTGTTCACATTGCTTCGCAGAATCGCTTTTGTGCAGAAAACAGTAACACTGGTTCAGAACGAAAGAAAGCACAGAGCGCCAGATTTGCTGTTGTCCTGGAGAGCTTGCAGAGCACTGGGGAAAGGCAGGCAGAGAATTCCCTGCTAGCACCTTCTCTGTGCCTGGGAAGCAGAAGTGTTCACATTGCTTCGCAGAATCGCTTTTGTGCAGAAAACAGTAACACTTGTTCAGAACGAAAGAAAGCACAGAGCCCCAGATTTGCTGTTGTCCTGGAGAGCTTGCAGAGCACTGGGGAAAGGCAGGCAGAGAATTCCCTGCTAGCACCTTCTCTGTGCCTGGGAAGCAGAAGTGTTCACATTGCTTCGCAGAATCGCTTTTGTGCAGAAAACAGTAACACTTGTTCAGAACGAAAGAAAGCACAGAGCCCCAGATTTGCTGTTGTCCTGGAGAGCTTGCAGAGCACTGGGGAAAGGCAGGCAGAGAATTCCCTGCTAGAACCTTCTCTGTGCCTGCTCACATTGGTTCGCAGAATCGCTTTTGTGCAGAAAACAGTAATACTAGTTCAGAACGAAAGAAAGCACAGAGCCCCAGATTTGCTGTTGTCCTGGAGAGCTTGCAGAGCACTGGGGAAAGGCAGGCAGAGAATTCCCTGCTAGCACCTTCTCTGTAACTGGGAAGCAGAAGTGTTCACATTGCTTCGCAGAATCGCTTTTGTGCAGAAAACAGTAACACTTGTTCAGAACGAAAGAAAGCACAGAGCCCCAGATTTTATGTTGTCCTGGAGAGCTTGCAGAGCACTGGGGAAAGGCAGGCAGAGAATTCCCTGCTAGCACCTTCTCTGTGCCTGGGAAGCAGAAGTGTTCACATTGCTTCGCAGAATCGCTTTTGTGCAGAAAACAGTAACACTTGTTCAGAACGAAAGAAAGCACAGAGCCCCAGAATTGCTGTTGTCCTGGAGAGCTTGCAGAGCACTGGGGAAAGGCAGGCAGAGAATTCCCTGCTAGCACCTTCTCTGTGCCTGGGAAGCAGAAGTGTTCACCTTGCTTCGCAGAATCGCTTTTGTGCAGAAAACAGTAACACTTGTTCAGAACGAAAGAAAGCACAGAGCCCCAGATTTGCTGTTGTCCTGGAGAGCTTGCAGAGCACTGGGGAAAGGCAGGCAGAGAATTCCCTGCTAGCACCTTCTCTGTGCCTGGGAAGCAGACGTGTTCACATTGCTTCGCAGAATCGCTTTTGTGCAGAAAACAGTAACACTTGTTCAGAACGAAAGAAAGCACATAGCCCCAGATTTGCTGTTGTCCTGGAGAGCTTGCAGAGCACTGGGGAAAGGCAGGCAGAGAATTCCCTGCTAGCACCTTCTCTGTGCCTGGGAAGCAGAAGTGTTCACCTTGCTTCGCAGAATCGCTTTTGTGCAGAAAACAGTAACACTTGTTCAGAACGAAAGAAAGCACAGAGCCCCAGATTTTATGTTGTCCTGGAGAGCTTGCAGAGCACTGGGGAAAGGCAGGCAGAGAATTCCCTGCTAGCACCTTCTCTGTGCCTGGGAAGCAGAAGTGTTCACATTGCTTCGCAGAATCGCTTTTGTGCAGAAAACAGTAATACTGGTTCAGAACGAAGAAAGCACAGAGCCCCAGATTTTATATTGTCCTGGAGAGCTTGCAGAGCACTGGGGAAAGGCAGGCAGAGAATTCCCTGCTAGCACCTTCTCTGTGCCTGGGAAGCAGAAGTGTTCACATTGCTTCGCAGAATCGCTTTTGTGCAGAAAACAGTAAGACTGGTTCAGAACGAAAGAAAGCACAGAGCCCCAGATTTTATGTTGTCCTGAAGAGATTGCAGAGCACTGGGGAAAGGCAGGCAGAGAATTCCCTGCTAGCACCTTCTCTGTAACTGGGAAGCAGAAGTGTTCACATTGCTTCGCAGAATCGCTTTTGTGCAGAAAACAGTAATACTGGTTCAGAACGAAAGAAAGCACAGAGCCCCAGATTTTATGTTGTCCTGGAGAGCTTGCAGAGCACTGGGGAAAGGCAGGCAGAGAATTCCCTGCTAGCACCTTCTCTGTGCCTGTTCACATTGCTTCGCAGAATCGCTTTTGTGCAGAAAACAGTAACACTGGTTCAGAACGAAAGAAAGCACAGAGCCCCAGATTTGCTGTTGTCCTGGAGAGCTTGCAGAGCACTGGGGAAAGGCAGGCAGAGAATTCCCTGCTAGCACCTTCTCTGTGCCTGTTCACATTGCTTCGCAGAATCGCTTTTGTGCAGAAAACAGTAAGACTGGTTCAGAACGAAAGAAAGCACAGAGCCCCAGATTTGCTGTTTTCCTGGAGAGCTTGCAGAGCACTGGGGAAAGGCAGGCAGAGAATTCCCTGCTAGCACCTTCTCTGTGCCTGGGAAGCAGAAGTGTTCACATTGCTTCGCAGAATCGCTTTTGTGCAGAAAACAGTAACACTTGTTCAGAACGAAAGAAAGCACAGAGCCCCAGATTTGCTGTTGTCCTGGAGAGCTTGCAGAGCACTGGGGAAAGGCAGGCAGAGAATTCCCTGCTAGCACCTTCTCTGTGCCTGGGAAGCAGAAGTGTTCACATTGCTTCGCAGAATCGCTTTTGTGCAGAAAACAGTAAGACTGGTTCAGAACGAAAGAAAGCACAGAGCCCCAGATTTTATGTTGTCCTGAAGAGATTGCAGAGCACTGGGGAAAGGCAGGCAGAGAATTCCCTGCTAGCACCTTCTCTGTAACTGGGAAGCAGAAGTGTTCACATTGCTTCGCAGAATCGCTTTTGTGCAGAAAACAGTAATACTGGTTCAGAACGAAAGAAAGCACAGAGCCCCAGATTTTATGTTGTCCTGGAGAGCTTGCAGAGCACTGGGGAAAGGCAGGCAGAGAATTCCCTGCTAGCACCTTCTCTGTGCCTGTTCACATTGCTTCGCAGAATCGCTTTTGTGCAGAAAACAGTAACACTGGTTCAGAACGAAAGAAAGCACAGAGCCCCAGATTTGCTGTTGTCCTGGAGAGCTTGCAGAGCACTGGGGAAAGGCAGGCAGAGAATTCCCTGCTAGCACCTTCTCTGTGCCTGTTCACATTGCTTCGCAGAATCGCTTTTGTGCAGAAAACAGTAAGACTGGTTCAGAACGAAAGAAAGCACAGAGCCCCAGATTTGCTGTTTTCCTGGAGAGCTTGCAGAGCACTGGGGAAAGGCAGGCAGAGAATTCCCTGCTAGCACCTTCTCTGTGCCTGGGAAGCAGAAGTGTTCACATTGCTTCGCAGAATCGCTTTTGTGCAGAAAACAGTAACACTTGTTCAGAACGAAAGAAAGCACAGAGCCCCAGATTTGCTGTTGTCCTGGAGAGCTTGCAGAGCACTGGGGAAAGGCAGGCAGAGAATTCCCTGCTAGAACCTTCTCTGTGCCTGTTCACATTGGTTCGCAGAATCGCTTTTGTGCAGAAAACAGTAATACTAGTTCAGAACGAAAGAAAGCACAGAGCCCCAGATTTGCTGTTGTCCTGGAGAGCTTGCAGAGCACTGGGGAAAGGCAGGCAGAGAATTCCCTGCTAGCACCTTCTCTGTGCCTGGGAAGCAGAAGTGTTCACATTGCTTCGCAGAATCGCTTTTGTGCAGAAAACAGTAACACTTGTTCAGAACGAAAGAAAGCACAGAGCCCCAGAATTGCTGTTGTCCTGGAGAGCTTGCAGAGCACTGGGGAAAGGCAGGCAGAGAATTCCCTGCTAGCACCTTCTCTGTGCCTGGGAAGCAGAAGTGTTCACCTTGCTTCGTAGAATCGCTTTTGTGCAGAAAACAGTAACACTTGTTCAGAACGAAAGAAAGCACAGAGCCCCAGATTTGCTGTTGTCCTGGAGAGCTTGCAGAGCACTGGGGAAAGGCAGGCAGAGAATTCCCTGCTAGCACCTTCTCTGTGCCTGGGAAGCAGAAGTGTTCACCTTGCTTCGCAGAATCGCTTTTGTGCAGAAAACAGTAACACTTGTTCAGAACGAAAGAAAGCACAGAGCCCCAGATTTGCTGTTGTCCTGGAGAGCTTGCAGAGCACTGGGGAAAGGCAGGCAGAGAATTCCCTGCTAGCACCTTCTCTGTGCCTGGGAAGCAGAAGTGTTCACATTGCTTCGCAGAATCGCTTTTGTGCAGAAAACAGTAACACTTGTTCAGAACGAAAGAAAGCACAGAGCGCCAGATTTTATATTGTCCTGGAGAGCTTGCAGAGCACTGGGGAAAGGCAGGCAGAGAATTCCCTGCTAGCACCTTCTCTGTGCCTGTTCACATTGCTTCGCAGAATCGCTTTTGTGCAGAAAACAGTAACACTGGTTCAGAACGAAAGAAAGCACAGAGCCCCAGATTTTATGTTGTCCTGAAGAGCTTGCAGAGCACTGGGGAAAGGCAGGCAGAGAATTCCCTGCTAGCACCTTCTCTGTGCCTGGGAAGCAGAAGTGTTCACATTGCTTCGCAGAATCGCTTTTGTGCAGAAAACAGTAATACTGGTTCAGAACGAAAGAAAGCACAGAGCCCCAGATTTTATGTTGTCCTGGAGAGCTTGCAGAGCACTGGGGAAAGGCAGGCAGAGAATTCCCTGCTAGCACCTTCTCTGTGCCTGTTCACATTGCTTCGCAGAATCGCTTTTGTGCAGAAAACAGTAACACTGGTTCAGAACGAAAGAAAGCACAGAGCCCCAGATTTGCTGTTGTCCTGGAGAGCTTGCAGAGCACTGGGGAAAGGCAGGCAGAGAATTCCCTGCTAGCACCTTCTCTGTGCCTGGGAAGCAGAAGTGTTCACATTGCTTCGCAGAATCGCTTTTGTGCAGAAAACAGTAACACTTGTTCAGAACGAAAGAAAGCACAGAGCCCCAGATTTTATGTTGTCCTGGAGAGCTTGCAGAGCACTGGGGAAAGGCAGGCAGAGAATTCCCTGCTAGCACCTTCTCTGTGCCTGGGAAGCAGAAGTGTTCACATTGCTTCGCAGAATCGCTTTTGTGCAGAAAACAGTAATACTGGTTCAGAACGAAAGAAAGCACAGAGCCCCAGATTTTATGTTGTCCTGGAGAGCTTGCAGAGCACTGGGGAAAGGCAGGCAGAGAATTCCCTGCTAGCACCTTCTCTGTGCCTGGGAAGCAGAAGTGTTCACCTTGCTTCGCAGAATCGCTTTTGTGCAGAAAACAGTAACACTTGTTCAGAACGAAAGAAAGCACATAGCCCCAGATTTGCTGTTGTCCTGGAGAGCTTGCAGAGCACTGGGGAAAGGCAGGCAGAGAATTCCCTGCTAGCACCTTCTCTGTAACTGGGAAGCAGAAGTGTTCACATTGCTTCGCAGAATCGCTTTTGTGCAGAAAACAGTAATACTGGTTCAGAACGAAAGAAAGCACAGAGCCCCAGATTTTATGTTGTCCTGGAGAGCTTGCAGAGCACTGGGGAAAGGCAGGCAGAGAATTCCCTGCTAGCACCTTCTCTGTGCCTGTTCACATTGCTTCGCAGAATCGCTTTTGTGCAGAAAACAGTAACACTTGTTCAGAACGAAAGAAAGCACAGAGCGCCAGATTTTATATTGTCCTGGAGAGCTTGCAGAGCACTGGGGAAAGGCAGGCAGAGAATTCCCTGCTAGCACCTTCTCTGTGCCTGGGAAGCAGAAGTGTTCACATTGCTTCGCAGAATCGCTTTTGTGCAGAAAACAGTAACACTTGTTCAGAACGAAAGAAAGCACAGAGCCCCAGATTTGCTGTTGTCCTGGAGAGCTTGCAGAGCACTGGGGAAAGGCAGGCAGAGAATTCCCTGCTAGCACCTTCTCTGTGCCTGGGAAGCAGAAGTGTTCACATTGCTTCGCAGAATCGCTTTTGTGCAGAAAACAGTAAGACTGGTTCAGAACGAAAGAAAGCACAGAGCCCCAGATTTTATGTTGTCCTGAAGAGCTTGCAGAGCACTGGGGAAAGGCAGGCAGAGAATTCCCTGCTAGCACCTTCTCTGTAACTGGGAAGCAGAAGTGTTCACATTGCTTCGCAGAATCGCTTTTGTGCAGAAAACAGTAACACTTGTTCAGAACGAAAGAAAGCACAGAGCCCCAGATTTTATGTTGTCCTGGAGAGCTTGCAGAGCACTGGGGAAAGGCAGGCAGAGAATTCCCTGCTAGCACCTTCTCTGTGCCTGTTCACATTGCTTCGCAGAATCGCTTTTGTGCAGAAAACAGTAACACTTGTTCACAACGAAAGAAAGCACAGAGCGCCAGATTTGCTGTTGTCCTGGAGAGCTTGCAGAGCACTGGGGAAAGGCAGGCAGAGAATTCCCTGCTAGCACCTTCTCTGTGCCTGGGAAGCAGAAGTGTTCACATTGCTTCGCAGAATCGCTTTTGTGCAGAAAACAGTAAGACTGGTTCAGAACGAAAGAAAGCACAGAGCCCCAGATTTTATGTTGTCCTGGAGAGCTTGCAGAGCACTGGGGAAAGGCAGGCAGAGAATTCCCTGCTAGCACCTTCTCTGTGCCTGTTCACATTGCTTCGCAGAATCGCTTTTGTGCAGAAAACAGTAAGACTGGTTCAGAACGAAAGAAAGCACAGAGCCCCAGATTTGCTGTTTTCCTGGAGAGCTTGCAGAGCACTGGGGAAAGGCAGGCAGAGAATTCCCTGCTAGCACCTTCTCTGTGCCTGGGAAGCAGAAGTGTTCACATTGCTTCGCAGAATCGCTTTTGTGCAGAAAACAGTAACACTTGTTCAGAACGAAAGAAAGCACAGAGCCCCAGATTTGCTGTTGTCCTGGAGAGCTTGCAGAGCACTGGGGAAAGGCAGGCAGAGAATTCCCTGCTAGAACCTTCTCTGTGCCTGTTCACATTGGTTCGCAGAATCGCTTTTGTGCAGAAAACAGTAATACTAGTTCAGAACGAAAGAAAGCACAGAGCCCCAGATTTGCTGTTGTCCTGGAGAGCTTGCAGAGCACTGGGGAAAGGCAGGCAGAGAATTCCCTGCTAGCACCTTCTCTGTGCCTGGGAAGCAGAAGTGTTCACATTGCTTCGCAGAATCGCTTTTGTGCAGAAAACAGTAACACTTGTTCAGAACGAAAGAAAGCACAGAGCCCCAGATTTTATGTTGTCCTGGAGAGCTTGCAGAGCACTGGGGAAAGGCAGGCAGAGAATTCCCTGCTAGCACCTTCTCTGTGCCTGGGAAGCAGAAGTGTTCACATTGCTTCGCAGAATCGCTTTTGTGCAGAAAACAGTAACACTTGTTCAGAACGAAAGAAAGCACAGAGCCCCAGAATTGCTGTTGTCCTGGAGAGCTTGCAGAGCACTGGGGAAAGGCAGGCAGAGAATTCCCTGCTAGCACCTTCTCTGTGCCTGGGAAGCAGAAGTGTTCACCTTGCTTCGCAGAATCGCTTTTGTGCAGAAAACAGTAACACTTGTTCAGAACGAAAGAAAGCACAGAGCCCCAGATTTGCTGTTGTCCTGGAGAGCTTGCAGAGCACTGGGGAAAGGCAGGCAGAGAATTCCCTGCTAGCACCTTCTCTGTGCCTGGGAAGCAGAAGTGTTGACATTGCTTCGCAGAATCGCTTTTGTGCAGAAAACAGTAACACTTGTTCAGAACGAAAGAAAGCACAGAGCGCCATATTTTATATTGTCCTGGAGACCTTGCAGAGCACTGGGGAAAGGCAGGCAGAGAATTCCCTGCTAGCACCTTCTCTGTGCCTGGGAAGCAGAAGTGTTCACATTGCTTCGCAGAATCGCTTTTGTGCAGAAAACAGTAACACTTGTTCAGAACGAAAGAAAGCACAGAGCCCCAGATTTGCTGTTGTCCTGGAGAGCTTGCAGAGCACTGGGGAAAGGCAGGCAGAGAATTCCCTGCTAGCACCTTCTCTGTGCCTGGGAAGCAGAAGTGTTCACA